>NC_047032.1:10163531-10463531 GCF_902652985.1 Pecten maximus
GTTTTCCATTCATCCTGTCTTTGAAATTGACCTTTGTTTTCCATTCATCATGTCTTTGAAATTCTGACATTCGTTTTCCATTCATCCTGTCTTTGAAATTGACCTTCGTTTTCCATTCATCCTGTCTTTGAAATTCTGACATTCGTTTTCCATTCATCCTGTCTTTGAAATTCTGACCTTTGTTTTCCATTCACCCTGTCTTTGAAATTGACCTTCGTTTTCCATTCACTATATTGTAAATCATTTTCTAAAAAGTTCTGAACTTCTGATTACAATGTTGACCACTGTATATTATATATACTATAGGATTATTATTTCATTTTTGGATTTTTTTTTCAACTATTAAACAATAAATTTTGAATCACCACTTTCAGCTTTTATTAAATCAAGCACAATCAATAGTGTGAAGCAATGAGTGTTTAGAATAGGTCTCATTCACTTGGAAGCTTGAAATACAATGTCCTGCATGGCTCTCACTTGGAAGCTTGAAATCTACATGATTCATATTAAAGCATTTGTCGTGTTTTATTAATTAATAGTTTTAACTTGAGTATATAATTAATCTGTGTATTGACATTACACCATATGTGTGCTGTGTATATTTAGTTAGATATATAAAAAATATGTAAAATATAACTCTTAAGTATATAACACAAAAGTAATTTTTATTCAAAATTCTTAAAAAATAATGATAAAATTTCAGAATTCTCTAAAATGAACAATTTGACAGCAAACTGTAGCTTGAATACAAGAATTCATGCATGTTTACTTTTCATACACATCTATATATTTTTTTGCTTTGATATACAAACATTTTAAAAAGTGGTTGTGAAATGTACAAAGATTAAATCTGGTTAAATATGTTGTGTGATGTATTGAATTAAAAATTTATTCCAACAACTTTTAGCATAATTTTTGTGTATTATGCACCTACCACCATATTCTGATTGTCTGCCCTTGTTTCCTAGGTGATATATGTAGATGAAAATGGACGACCTTTGACCCCAACCTCAGAAATGGGAGAGGAGAGCCACTCCCCATCCCGTTCAAAGGAACATCAGGATGAAATTGACACAAGACACCTGTATGCGGTAAGGATTACTATGTTTGTTTGTTTGTTTGTTTACTGGGTTTATCGCCCTGTGAGCAGCTAGGGTCATTCTAAGGCGGCTTTACTTGTAGTAGTTGGTGACTACCACACTGAACAACAAACCTGATGCCCATCTCCCATCCAGAGCTATTGGAGTAAAGTGCCTTTCCCAAGGACACGACCATGACTGAACAGACTGGCCTGAAGTCTCTTAGCTTCCTTAGAAACACGAACTGACATAGGTAGGGAGTATCGAACCACACACCGCCGATCTTCACTTGATGTTACATGGCTGACAGTCTTACAGACTTAGTCATTTCAGCCCCAGAACTACTTTGTAGCATGATGGAATCTGAACTTATGATCAGACCAGGAGAGCATGAAAATCACTAGTTTTGCTTTTTCAGAGCAATCTTTCAACATTTTTTATGTTTCTCTCAGTGCAGGGAAATCTGAATGACATTGTTCTTGTTTCTGTTATTTTATAAAATATTAAAAATGTATATTAAATTTTCATTACAGCTTGACTCAACTGCCCTTAGGAAGTACGCCCTGACATTATCTAAGATGGAACAAGGGGAGGGGTTAGTGTCTCCATACAGTATGAATCAAATACCGACTCCTCCCCGCAGTGCACGTAGCAGCAAGGGGAATAACTCTGCACGAGCCCGTGGTCCACGGCCAAGAACAGCTGATGCTCGGATGACACAGAGGGATACACCGGTGAAAAGATCTCCAACCATGGTGAGGGGCACTATAAAGGGGAATCCATACAGAATATCCAGGGGCTCATAAAGGGAAATTTTAAAATTAGTGCAAAAAAAAGTATGAAAATAATGTGTCTGTTATATATGTACAACTGTACCTGTCAACATACCTGGGTTTAATATGTATTGTATTAAACAGATATTTAATAGATATTTTGAATACTTTCATAACCATAAAAAAAAAACATTCTATAAAAATTACTCCACCATTGAATGGGGTCCCAGATGGGAAATATAATTAGGTATTAGTGATGGGGTACATCAGGGGAATTCATCAAAATGATACAAACAGAATTCATGATCGGTAGGATATGCTGTGGTTTTATTTGAGAGATATACAGAGAAAGGTTTTAAAAGCTGTTTTTGTTCTGTTTGATCTGTGGTTCTCAGCTGAACTTGTTATCATGTGTGAAGTTTAAGAATATTATTTGTAGTGGGTTGTTTTGTTTGAACCATCCAATGAGATTCATCTTTGTGTATCACATGACTCACATTCAACCAATTACATCCAATTAAATCAGTCAATATGTGTCACCTGACTCACAGCCAATCAGATTTCTCCTCATATATCACATGCTTCACATTGAATCACATTCTAGTGACATCATTATTTTTTATACGAGTAATTCTATCAATACAAATATCCTTTTTACAAGATAAGTTGGTTGCTATGGTAACATAAAAAATTAGCTTGTTACCATTTCTCTAGCAAGTGTTTTTTTTTTTAATTTTGAAGACATGGATATTTCAATATCATTCAATTTGAGCAATTTCCAAACAATAGTCAACCCCTTCACCCCTACTGGTGAAGTAAACCTACAGATTAAAAATGTAGATTCTAGAATGAAACACATTAAAATGTACACATCTCTAATGAAGTGAAAATAGCATCTATAAAATGTAAATTGTAGAAAATGTTTATCAAGACTGATAAAAGTTTTACATTTGAAATAATATCAATGTCAATTCTTAGAGATAACAAAGTTTAATTCATAGTTAAGTTCATATTTAATAAATATTTCATTGTTGTTTTTCAAAAGAAATTCCTTATCTCTTCTAATTTATCATTTCTCTGACCATTTCAAAACTATTATAAGCTTGCTCTATCTACTCCATAGACCTAAACTAAATGATATTAAATGTATCTTGTATAACATTAACCAGAAAAATGAATTATATACTCTTTATCTTTGATTTACTGTGATGTGTAACCTTCTCCTGAGCTTCAATATAGCAAAACTTATGTTTAAATAATCACCTTTTCTCTGAAATCCGTAATTTTTCCATAGTTTCTTTGAAGTTCCTTGACCATTGTGTGTTCACACACCACTTCCCGATAGGAGTTATCATTACAGATATTTTTATCATTATACAAAAACTTTGACTTTCAGAGAAACTCAGAACCTGATGAAGAATCACACCCACCATCACAATTGTCTGTTGTGGAAGTATGTCACGAATCATGTGTCTTAGTCGTTGTGTCTTATCCTAATGTGTCTTTCAGTTCACCCATGTGTCTTATATAACATGTAACACCCAATGTGTCTTATATAACATGTAAATGTGTCTTTCATCATCATAAGCTGTCTATCCATTTTAATTGTGCAACAAGAAAAAGGGATAAAAATGATCATGTTTTATAGCTGAAACTTTCGTGACATTTATGGATTCTCAGGAAAGATGATATGAGGGGAGAGAGAGTGGCCAGAGTAAAAATTCATTACCCAGGTAGCTCAGCCATTTGTAATGAAACTTATTCTCTACAGAGTTATGCCCCTTTATGGAGTTGTAGGAGCAGGGATTATTAGGCTTTTGAAATACTGTTTATCATGAAATGTTTGTGTGTACTTTCTTTCTTGATTTGGAGCTTTCAACAAATTATTTGATGGGTACAAACTTTGATGGTTAGCCCATGCGACAAAAATATAATGATTATACAAACAACAATATTCATGGTTTCAAAGTAACCACAAAAACAACGAAAGTTTATACACAACGAAAGCTTCATGTTATGCAGCAAATCGAAAGTAATTACTGAGAAAACTCTGCCAAGTTATTATTACATATCATTTATTATCTCAAAAAGACATTTTTTGAAAATGTTGAAAATTATCTTGATTTTTTTTTTAATAATTTAAATAAGGTATCTGTTCTTCTTTCCTTCCCTCGTCTTTACATGTATCTTCACTGATACACATTGTATGTGTTTTAATATATTTACCTACCTCAGCATGTTGTGTAATTATGTCAATAAAGTAAAAATGGCCAGGAATCTGCTGCAATTTGTTAATGTAAGGAAAAAAGTAACTTTTATAAAATCATTTTAAAAATACTCAGAGGAAAATAAGAATTTTAAAAAATGAAAGTATACCTGGTCATTTTTTCTTGCTCGTAGTAAAAGTTAATTAACCTGTTTCCTTTCTAGTTCTGACCTTAACTGCATGGAGTGATTTTTTTTCAGATGTATATCTGATTATGTCAATCAATAGAGATATCTCTAATTCAGATAAATATGTCTGACTTATATAGGTAAAAACCCAAACGTCTTGCCATACTGTTTGTATGTTATGTAGACTGTTAAGTAGGTGAGATATTGTCTCTTTGATACTTATATAGTATACATGTTGTAAACCTTCTATTATAATTTTCTGTCTAGAAAAAGGTTTGTGTCTAATTTTTTTCTGAGATTTGTATAAACTTCCCATCAGGATAGAAAATCTGGGATAAGCATTGACACTTCTGAATATTGTATTTTATAAAAGAACTGATTCTCTGCTTGAATAATTTTCTTAAGATACATGTAGATATTATTGTAAGTACCCAATCTTGAAAAAATGACCTACCAACTTACCAAGGTCTTTCACAGAAAATTCATAAAATAATCTTAATATAAAATTGTTTTAGACCCATTTTTTTGGCATATGATGCATGGTTATACAGTCATCTCAACTGCGTAAAAAAAGAAATATTCTCAAGCTTTTAAAACTGCAGAATTAATTTAGCAGTATATGTAATAGAAAATAATTTAAGCTTGAAAAAAAAAATCAAACAATTTTGATTATTTTTGCAGGGGGCTTTGATGCTGCATCGACAGGAACCAGCTGTGATGCATCAAGGAGAAGTACAAACACTTTGTGAAATCACAATGAAATACCACGGACCGAACCTCACACTGCCACGGGATCAGTACGAACCCAAACAGGAAGTCTCCATTGACCAACAGCATTGTGGGGGAAACACACTTACTGTCTTCAAAGAGGGGCTCAAGGCAGCAGGTAAATATACATGCTTCTATCTATTGTAATTCTTCGAAAATGTCAGTCGTCAAATCAAGCATATAAATTTATCAATCGAAGCTGCTTCAAATCCTTAAGGGTCATCTATATAGCAGAATAGTGTTGAATTTCAAAGCACGAATAAATACCTTAAGATTTGCACAAAAAATGTCATGTAACATACCAAAATGTTTGTTTGGACATGTAGCTTCTTACAATCACCAATATTATGCTATAGATGCTACCAGTTTCTTCTGTAGAGTAACTTTGTGGTCAGATTTGGCATGGAATAATTCTAAGTCATGCAAATGATCAAACCTGAAAAATAGCCATGCTGTTATGTTCACAAGTGTCTATAGCACAGGATAGGAGCATTTGTTTGACCAGATTTTACTTTATGTACGTATAAACACTTATTTTGTTTTGACCTTGAAATGCAAATGGCGGCTGAGAATAATATTACACAAATATGGCTTACAGGAGGCATTTCAGTCAATAACAAAACTCCTATATCGTACTTTTAAAAAGACATCTAATCAAAGTAACATGAACATTTTAATGTCAATTTGTTAAACTGGTGAGTTTGCAGCCTTTTTCAGAAATAGGCATATTTTACCCCAAACTCAGCGGTTGAACATTTTTTCATAAAAGCAGTCTTCTTGCCACTTCAAGAATACTTTATATTGTCTAAGAAGAGCATTTTTGATGTTTTATATACCTTCTTATATGCCGTATTTGTGTGATATCATTCACGACCGCCATTTGCAATTCAAGGTCAAAATAAAAACAGCGTTTATACATATGATAACGTAAAAGCTGGTCAAACCAATGCTCCTATATTGTGCTTTAGATACTTGTGAGCAAAACGACATGGCAAGTTTGCGTAATATATGGGACACAAATGAGTTAATTATGTCCCCCTGAAACATGCATTTTTCTTACGTTTTGTTGGTATTTACAAACAGCTTAACAAATTACATGTCAATAGCAAGTCCCACTGTTTGCCATGATACATACTAAACGTTCATCATGTTACTTCTGTGACATTGCACCATAATAGGGATTTATAGGCCTGTAAAATATCAATGTTTTGACTGGATTTGCTGTTTAGATGCCCCTTAAGACTATTTTGAAATCACATTTTTCATTTCAAATATTCGTTCAACATTTGATTTGAAAATGTATACATGTTTGATTATAAGATGTTTGACCTTGATTTTTTTACAGACAAGTTTACTTTTATATCTCGCCGTCACCGTGGTTACCCCTTCAGTCTGTCTGTATACATTGATGGTCGTATGGACTTCCGGATCAGCCGCTGCTGTGAATACAAACACTTTAAAGGAGTCCGACTTGGAGGAAAGCTCGGACACTTCAGTTTGTTGGGTGTAGAGGGAGCCACCCCTTGCTACAGGTATAATCAGTCTAAAAATAAATCTTTCTTTTAAGTAAAACAAAATTTTTTTGGTTGATCAAATCCAGGAACCTGAATCTGATGTTATTTATAATCTAGCTGTTTCTGTGGGATATATGAAATATTTATTCCGTCAGAGTGCAGGTTTAAGCTTTACTGTGACCTTTGACATTATCATTGACCTTGAACTCTACAACATTTAACCCTAATTTAAAGAAACTTTTCAAAGCACAATTTAGTTTCACAATTTTTAAGCAGCTATATTCAGAGGTGATTGCAACAATTTTCATTGCCACAAATTTGATTTTAACAAACTTTATTGAAATCATATATGTAATGATATATTTCTAGCAGATTTTGACCAGCTCAATTGGAGCTAGGTAACTGAATACCTTCATATAATGCATACTAGTACAATTTTTACCTGTATACAGGTGTGCCCTGAACACACAGGCCACTCCCAGGAGTCTCAAGCGCCCAGTCCCTGTCAAACAGAGGTCCAACAAAGCAGAGGAGATCCGAGAGGAAGTTATTGTTCCGAAACCAATTTCAAAACGAAAGGATGAAAAAACTGATGGTAAGAAGTTGTGGGGTGTTGAAGAGATACGTGGTGCTGTACTTTTCGATAATAATGCTTATTATAGTTTCCTAAAAGTCTGGGATATGGCTATCATAAGATATGATATAGAACTTTCTTTTCTTTTCAACGTGATCAGAATCTCTGGTACTAGTATTCAATTGACTCATTTTTCAATACCATTGTTTAATTTTACCAAAAAATGTCTTCGTATTTTCTCATACTTGAAATATTCTGTTCTGCTTCTACATATAGAAACTTTTTTTTTTATAGCATCCGAAAACAAAAGTGGGTATAATGAAATAGTTTTGGATTATTGATATTCAAATTAACACTTCAAATCTCTAACAAGTCACAGGAATTATGTATAAGGTAGCATATACCCTTAACTCAACCACAAGTCAAACATGACAAACATTCTTCAGACAAACTTTGAAGTTATTTTATAAGATAACGGTTGGAATACGTCATTCCTGAAACAACCCAAAGATTTAAAGACAAAAAAAGATAGGTATTTCTAGATGGATGTACCTGTTTTCAGATGATGAGGATAAAAAAAATCTGGAAATACATGTTGAAGGTGAGGAGGCCACTCCTCAAAGGGATGATGATTTACACAAGAACGAGGACAAAAACAATGCCAAAGATGGTATTTAAACAACACACATGTTTAATTGTTATGTGTAGATATGTGTAAGCCAGGAATGCTTGTTTTTGTCACCAGGTGGAGCTGTTGTTTTACCTTATTTTTATCACCAGAGGGCACCACTGTTTTGATACTCAGTTTGTTTGTAACAGAATTTCTCTAATAAAAGGACATTTTAGTCTATTCAAACTGAAACAAAAATATAACTTTTTGGTATGATTATTTTTGACATTTTTGTGGATAATAACTGTCTGACTTTCGATATTATCATGGCTAATTAATTGAAAATATTAAGTTTATATTTGATACATACACATGTCTTTTCTTATTAAGGAAAAGCTTTTCGATGGAAATATGGACATCAGTTATTGATGTGTCTACATATCATCACAAATTGGAGTCATTGTTTTCGTTCACAATCCTGTCATCACAAATTGAAGTAACTGTCTGAATTTGTACACAACTACATTGAATGTCATCACAAGTTTGAGCAATGTTATTTGAACTGTTTTAACACTTCACAGAAAGAGTCTTTGGAGCCTGAGGCCCTACACTTAAAACCTTATCATGTACACTGCACAAATTGATATCTTCACAATAAGTTGGAGTAGAATCCTGAAAAAAAAGTCGAGTGATTATAGCAGTGTATATTTATGCCCTTCCCATAATGCATGCTGTTCTTGTATGACATGTTTAGTTTGTATACAAAAAACTTTATTTTTGCTTTAGTTCATGACCAATATGGAGGCGTGCTAGTTTGATCATCGGTGTTTAAGATTTACAGTATAAAATCTTTTCCTCTGGTGCTTCAATTCCTGATAGTGAATATTTATTGGATTCAGACATGCTACAAAAATATTATGCTAGAGTGAAAATATATTTGGTTCAAACATGCTATAATTATAATAATATCATGCTATATATATATCTTAGCATTACATTCATGTGGCAGTCTTTTTTTTTGGGTTGGCCTCGGTGGCCGAGTGGTTAAGGTGTCTCGACACTTTAACACTAGCCCTCCACCTCTGGGTTGCGAGTTCGAAACCTATATGTGGGGCAGTTGCCAGGTACTGACCGTAGGCCGGTGGTTTTTCTCCGGGTTCTCCGGCTTTCCTCCACCTCCAAAACCTGGCACGTTCTTAAATGACCCTGGCTGTTAATAGGACGTTAAACAAAAACAAACCAAATGGTAGTCTTTTGGGGGTTAAGGTATACATAGTTTTGTCATTGTACGAGCTAGTATTACAGCTATAGGAATTTGTATTAGATATGGTACAATTTTCTCAATTTTCAGTGGTTTAACATGGTAACTTGGAGGTTAATATTTTGAGTTATTGACCTCATATTTCTATTAGAAATAGTGTTTATGACGTCATAATCATTGTGACATCACATAATGCCCAAATGTAGATCTCTGTTAAGAAATTTAAAAGATGACTTTAGATTTGGTTGGTATGATGTAATACTAACCTGGTAGATTATCCGGCTTTGTCTTCGGTCAATATTTGATTCTACCAGGTTAGTAAAACACTATATTGACCTCACCAAACGTCCATAATTAATAAATATTGCATGATTAATGTTGTTTATATTTGTGTATATGTCAACATAATAATAATGATATTGTTTTGTCATTTCCTGCTTGTATTGTATATCAAAAAATCATGATTTATTTTTCCCAAGTAAATATTTCATCCCGATTTCATGAACTGAGACCAAAATTACTACTTTTATGCATTACCATTTTGTTACAGTTTGTATAGGTTCTCTTCTGTAAAGATAGATTTGTTTATATAGTCCCTGATGGTGTAATTGTAAATTAAATATACTGATTTTCATTTCAAGCCCCTATTTATATTAGCATAACAGAATATTCTATCTTTACTTGAAACAAATTTCACTGGAGACTATTTGTAATATAATGACGTTAATAAAAAAAATTTAATTTATATTTTTTTTATATCCTTTTTTTATCAGAATCAGATGCATACGATGATGACTTTGAAGAAGATGAAGGTGAAAAGAAAGCAACCAATGGTAGGTCATTTTAATATAGATGTGAGCTTTAACCTTTTGAGTGATATTATCTCTATTTGGCTGATGTTAGGCCAAGGATATATATACACATGGATTTGGAGACAGAACTGTGAAGTATGATGTGAGTGTGTTTGATAGAGGGAGTATAGATTATAATGTAGAGGGAAGATAGCAGACGAGGAGATGAAGAGAGGAGAGGGGGACAATTGGAGGGATATATGTCTTATGATAGACAGACACATGTTGTCAGTCAGAGGGTCCATATATATATTTACAATATTTATCCTCAGATAAGCCCCCTCCCCTAATGTAAAAGTTTAGTACCATATTTATCCTCAAATAAGCCCCCTCCCCTAATGTAAAATTTCAGTACCATTTTATCCTCAGTAAGCCCCCTCTCCTTATGTTAAAGTACCATATTTATCCTCAATAAGCCCCCTCCCCCATTGTAAAATTTCAGTACCATATTTATCCTCAATAAGCCCCCTCCCCTAATGTAAAAGTTTTTAGTATAATATTTATTTTCAGATGAGCCCCTTAATTCATCTAGTGTAAAAGTTTATAGTATTTAAGTTGGAGAGGGGCTTATGTGTGAGCTTTTTTTTAGCTCACTATTTTAAAATTGATGAATCTGCATGGGCAGAGTTCATTTACAGATAATACGGGTTGTGGAAAGTTTATTGAACCTTTTGGAAATCTGTTAACAAATAGGAGTAGTGTCCCCTTTTATAATTTATTTTTAGATATGAAAAAGAATTATAGATTTTTTTTATAAATTTTCCTTTAGATTTAGGATGAGAGAAAAAATTGTAGTACTATTTTTTTGTTTCAGAGTGACAAAATGGTTGTATGGTTTTCATTTGAGATCATAACTATTTTTAATAGTTTAAAAGCAAAACGCACATAATTTTTTGGCCTATATTTTGTATAGAGCATAGCCTTGGTCCCTATCCTTCGTGAAATGATTTTATTTGCTAAAAAATAGCCAATGAGGATTTTGTGTTTTGTTATCTTTACGATTAAACTTTTTAACAAATTTTAGTGTCGATTTTGATTTTTAGTAGCCTTTGGGCATTGATGATTTTGCAAAACTTACAGAAAATAGTCAAAATTGCTAAAAATTCATTTCACTCAGGAAAGTGATATTTCTTTCATAGATTGAATGATATGTAAATGTATAAAAAGCTTCTGTAACCATGGAAACAGTTTATTGTTATTAGTTTTGTGCTCCTATCATCGAGTTACAACACAATCATTGGTCAACATTATTTGTTCTCTAAACAAAAAAGAAAAAAAAAATTAAAATAAAACTTTCAATATACCTTTTTGTTGTTAGTCATAAAAGTACAAACTAACACATCCCGTTTTGTAGCTTTTGACGTTGTCTGTTGATTGATTTTCAATTTTAATAAACTTTTGTATATCTATAAGTAATACATATTGTAGATATGTACTAAAAAGACTTGTGAAATATTGTCATCGTTGTCATCATTTTTCGTCGCCGGCGTCATCATATGTACATGTTGTCGTTACATCTTCGACAGGAAAAGAAACAGGAGCGAGAACGTCTACAGACGGGGGTGATTAGTCCGTTGTCTGATCATTATGCCCTTATATGTTGTGTCTTTACACTCGATGGAGTATCATTATGGTCAGCTGAAACTCGTATTTACTTAATAAATTGTGAGCAAGGGACAGGGACGTTTATGTACAAAAAATCAGTCAAATTTAAGGTATATAAAACCATCAGCTCTTTTATAGAAATGTACAAAAAAGAAGAGGGTAGCTGTAATGGTGTATGTATAGTTCTCATAAAAAATTTGAGAAAATGATAATAAAAATGTTAAGAATACTTAAAGAAGCATTAAACAATAAATAAAATGAACATCAAGAAAGGGTTTATAATTTAAATCTACAAGGAATCCTCAATCTTGAGAACATCTGCTTACTTAATAGATTTGTAATGCCGAGCTTGCTGTACGTGTGTGCGTCACAACGAATACATGTTGCCCCAAGATTTATGAACATTTCATAGCTTTAAATAATTCATGATTTTATGGGTTCCCATTGAAAAAAAAAACTTTGTTCGGCAGCTGCTGCAAAGTGCATGAAGCTTTAAACATTTATTATATAAATTCATTTTTACTTCATTTACAATTTTTATATGCTATCATGAAGCTTGAAACTTCTAATTTAGATACATTTAAAAAGAAAATTTATTATGATTTTTATTTTCTTTAAATGTAGAAAAGCCTTTAGAATCTAGAGCAGATAGATTAGCATTCCCTGATTTTTTTTTATTTTGATCATTAAATATATATCTATATATAGAGTGTTAGTGTGCGTTTTATATTATGAAATGAGGTTATCACACATACATCCAAGTTTTGCTTAATATCACATTGTTTGTAGACATTTTCTAGGAATGCTGTATAGCTGAGTAACTTTCAGACTATAGTCTTTTCTAGAAAAGTGACCTTTTTAATTTTATTTTTGTAGGTTGATTCAGCATTTTAAACTTCATTGTATTTCTGATAAAACACCATCAAACTCACTATGAATGGTTCACCAGTTATAGTTTGTGTAAACTGATGTTGCATGCTGATGTTGTGGTCTCCGAAGTACCTTGCTTTAAACTTTCTGTAGCCTTTTAAAGTGAAAGTCATGCTTGAAAACTTTTGATAATTATAAATCTGTTAATCACAGAAACACTTGTGATTTAAAGTTAGTGATCAAATGACTTGATCCATTAAATAGCGAAAATCGTTAATAGTAAATTTCAAATTTTTTATCCTGGAAAAATGAAGTACAGTACTGTACGTAGCAAATACACAAATTTAAATATAATAATTGGAAGTCTATAAGTTAATTAATCAATTCTAATTAAATATTCACCATACATGCTAAAAAGTAGAAATATTGAGATTTAAAAAAAATTCAATTAAAAAAAAAAAGGAGGAAAATGTTGAAATACTGTAATATCATTAAAAAAAAAATATGTAAAAAAATAAAAAAAATAAATAAAAAAATTACAATGTAAATTTATTAATAGTCAAAAACTTTTCATACTTCATATTTTTTCATCATTCAAACGGAATTTGATATTGATGATTATATCACTTGACCATAATGGTAATCCGGAGCATGTTTTAACGTTCTCACAATTATAGTTATTGTTTGTTCTGGTGTCACACACAAACTCATATCTGCTGCACTTAACTTAAAATCTAATAAGAAGATTGTACCCTTGAAGATTGATGAATTTTAGATTTGATAAATTTCTAACTTAGCATACTTTTTAAGTTGAAGATAAGCAAATTTTAGATTTTATAATGCTTTAATATACATTTTTAAAGTTTAAGATAAATGTATTTACGTTTACTAACAATTAGAAACAAATGAGAGATGTAAAGATTTTAATGAATTTCTAAAATATTCAAAGATGTAAATTCTTGCAGATATGAATTGTTTGTAACACTGATTTATCATAATTAATGAACACATTGTTCACTTTAATTATAATTTTTCATATTTTCAGTTATTGTAATCAAATGTCACATGACTTAGAATATTGGCGAATATGTTAAGTAATCATTTTTGTTTAAGAGAAAGTTATACAATGATCCTGATAGTCTTTTTTCTTGAAGATATCTTTATTTCCAAGAAAATTGTTTAGAAAGCATGACAAAACCTAATTATACACACTTCTATTCTTTTTTGTAATGGCAGTGAATTTTACTGTTTTTACATCAATTTATACTTTTTTAAACAAAATTTGAATATGAACAAGACCAATTTTATACAACCCTATTATTGTGTTTCTTCTCTCTTTTGATAGAACATACTTGTATTTGATAAGAAATTATTTTAAAAATTCTTGGTTCAGGTTATTTTTTAAATTCTACAGTTGAGTTTTTAAATTTCTACACTTTTACCTCTAATGCCTTTTAAAGTTTTCCCTACCAGCCTATTGTTGATGTTTAACTTCTATCACTCTAACTAAATATTTTTAAGCATTTTGAAAAATATTGTGAATATTTCATTGATTCATCATCATTTTTTTTTTTTTTTTTTTTTCATTTTTTTTTTTTAGATTATTAATTTGATGTTTGAAGCTCACCATCACTTTACCTTACATTTTGAATGTGAATTATCCCCCTTTGTTGTGATTTCCTGTAATTTTGTTTTTCACTGCTGGACTACTACCATCACACGGATTAACTGGGGGTAACACCACATGACCACGTTACATGAATGATTGCTGTTTATTGTCACCATCCCAATCACCTGACTGTCATGTGACCAAGTTTCACCTTTCACCTCATGACCTTGCATAACTTGCTGTGACCCGAGATCTCAACAGGTCAGTTTTAGGTTATTTTCAAATACAAAATACATTGATATTGGATGGATAAAATTTTATTTACTTTTATAAGTTTTTAAAGTTAACTTACTGTATTAAAAAAATGTTTTTTAATTTTTTTAATTAATTTTTTAGCAATTTGCAGTTTTTAATTGTGAATTGATAAGAATGGTAATGATAATTATATTCATAAGGTTAGAAAAATAACAGTAAATTTTTTAACACGTTTTACATTGGAACTAAAGGCTGTTTCCTCTATCTTTGTAGATGTTGAGCTCAAGGGACAAAAATGCAAGTCACATGGGTCAGAGGGTGAAGGTCATAGGGGCAGTCAAGGTCATGGTCATGGTGAAGCAGCCAATCAAAATAGGACATTAAAACCAGATAGACATGTTAGGTTTGATTCTGTGGTAGAAAAGATACCCGGCAGCACTGAAACTACACATTCACACAAACCTGTACTCAGCAAGCCTGAGACGCGGAAATCTGAATTTGTTTTGGCACAGAAATTAGCTGAAGGAGCCAATGGTGCAGAGGAATTACTTACAAAGTTCCTGGAGGATGTGGCATTAGATACATGTGATGAAGTTTCAGAAATAGAAACAGACGTTGATTCACCCAGGAAACAAGAATCACCTAGACTCAGCAAGAATACAAAACTTAAGGATTTAAAAAATTCAGAGTCTGGAAAAGTTCTTCAGATCAGTGTAGAGGAGGATGAGTTCGAATCCGCCGATAACGCTTGCCAGGAAGGTGTTTTCCCTAAAGACAGCCATTTGGAGCACCGAGGAAGTCTTCCAGACATCAAAGAAGAATCAGAAAATAATTATTCTGATGATTTTGATAATTCAGGAAGTGATGAAATGAACAAGAATAAAAAGACAGAAACTGTGTCACTAGATTCATACCAGGCTGTACAAGACAGTGGTAGTTCACAGGGTACAGAATCTGTGATGTCAAATGCCAAGGTCAAGGGTGAAAGGTCGGAGAAAAAGTCAGAGGAGTTCGAAGATAGCCCTGGTCAAACTGAACATTTTTCTGAGGGAATGGTAAGACTGACCGGAGATGGACGTAAGTATGAGAAAATGTCCTCTGCATGCAATAAGCAATTTGAAAATAATACACCCACACTGCATGATAGTCCAGAGCACAGTGCTGTTGGTGTACTGACTGATGATGAAAAATTGAGAGCGTCCAAACTCAACAAAGTCCAGTCTTTTCAGAATCTTCCAAATGAGTTTGCAGCAGCAGAAAGAAATAATGACGGGGAAAGTGCTAATGTTCCGTCAGATCAGTTTGAATATTCAGAAAGTGAGGGTGAAGTCTCGGTTAGTCGTAGAGTTCCATTAAGTGTGACATATCACGATATGGCTATCAGTGGGCCACTTCCAGCTCTACTGGCCAAAGCACGGAAAAAGAAACTCCGCAGCAAGAAAGAAAGGGAAGGAGTTTTGGAGAAAGATCGTAGGATGTTCTTCTCAGAAAGTGAGAATGAATCGCTGCAGTTAAAACTGTCGGAAGAGAACCCAGAAAACAAGACAGATGGACAGACAAAGGAAATTGTCAAAGATAATCAGAAGGTTGTCAGGAAAAAGACGCATAAATTAGAAACAAAATTATCTAAGGTAAAACATCAGCCTTTCATAAAGATAGGATCTCCGGAGGATTTGGAGAGGAGATGGCAGGAATTCAAAAAGATAAAAAGGAAGAAGACAAAATCAAAAGAACTGGCACCAATAAGGACAGGACGAATGGACCTCCTCAAATCAGTAATAGCAGATGAGGCCTTTGAGGTAGAGGAGGATTCAAATATCAAATCTCAAACTGATAATGTGGAACAATTGATGTCGTCAAAAGATACAGATGAAAGAGAGAAATTGGACCATCCGGTTAAAGTTGATGAAGGAAAAAGGAATGTAGACAAAGAGATTTTGAAATGTAAAGATGGAAGCTTGAATGAGAAATCTGTATGTACAATAAACAAAGATACTGATATTGAAGACAAATCCGATGTAAAAGCTGTCACTGATTTGGTTATGTCACGTGAAGACAAAGAAGTGGCACGTGCCCTGATGCAAAAAGACCAACTGGAAACAGCTGAAGTAAGCCCCAAGGAAAACAAAGAAACAAAGATCAGGGAGCAGGAGAAAGAATCGATCGTATCTCCAAGGAAGCATGATGAAGAGCAAAGACTGGAATTAACAAAAACAGCAGAGGATATTGATGGATCCGCTGATGAAGGATCGGTGGAGGCTATCGACATCAGTGGGGAGATTTCACCTAAAAATCAACTGGACGACCAGGTTGTTGGCGAAAAGGCAAGCAGTGATGCGCTAGTGAATATGGATAATGAAGCGGAGTGCGACGATCAATCTGATATTGGGGTAGCTGAGCTAAATGAGAACATACCACCCGTCAGAGGTGGATGGGAAACAGGAAATGAGGAAGGTGAACAACATGGATCAAACTTTGAGGAGGAACTCAAATCAGGAAACAAGAAACTCAAACAGGTCGACTTTGTTTATCCAAAGTATCGCAAACAATGGGCAGTTGAACAACTTACAGATGATGAAAAACAAGCAGTTAGTATGGAAACGATCAAGCTGCCAGAACTAGGCACAACAGAAAGAACACAAACAGAGGATGAAACATTAAGGAATGACACGGAAAACAAAACTGTTGAACTCCCTGAAGTTGGAAAGGACACTGAAGTGAAATTAGCACCCAAGGAACTTGTCGGTGTAGACGACAAGATAGCGGCAGAGCTAGATAAATTGCTTGGTAAGAAGGGCACAAATGACGAAAATGAAATAGCAGTAGTTGCTAGCATCACTGATGCAACAACAGACTTTAGCATCGAGAACAGCAATACGCAGACAAAAAGGAAGGAAGAACAAAGGGGTATTGTTGATGTAGAAAACCAAATTGCTTTGGAACTTGAAAAGCTGACCACGAAAGATGCTACACATGATAAGCTGGAGGCAATTACTACTCCTGTTGATGTTGATGAGGAAGCTGTGAAAGAAAAATATGATTATGAAGACGTACCACCTGAATTCAAATACAAATCTTATATCGATTCTTGGAGGGATATGGTAGCATCCAAAAACTGTAGTTACGATATACGTAACAAAGATGAGGACTTGAAAGAAACTACTCAAGATAATGAAACAGCAAGATATGCTGGAGAGAGAAGTCTTGATGTGCCACCCGTCTTCAAATACAAGTCCTACATTGATGCATGGAAAGAGACTGTGGCAGCAAAGCGTCCGTCTTATCAAGGGGAGATAACTCCAAGATCAGATCTGGTCTCCGGTGATGATGCTTCAGCAGTTGTAGGAGGCAATGGATCTGAGGATAGTGGATTTGCCACTGAACGCAGAAAAGAAGTTGATCAGCGGAATCTACCAGAGCCAGTACTGGAGGTGGAGACGTATCAATCGGACACTCCAATTCATCAAAATGATTCGGACCCTGCTCCTGAAATGAATGTTAAACCCCAACCTACAGAGCTGGCATTAGAATTGAAACTAGATTTAAAACCAGTGGAGTCTAACACAGAATCTAATGAGTTGATCACAGAAGAGATGGGAGAGGAACTCAACGTTGATGGCATTAAACATATTCTACCTGGAAGAAATATTAGTCATGTTAATGAAGGTCGGACTGACAGACTCCGAGAGAGGCTGCCTACAGATTCCTCAGATTCAGAAGTTCAAGTTATGCACACATTTTCCGTTGTTCATGAGTCTACAGGGGAATCAGATGGAGCTGTTGAGACAAACATTGGGTCTGGCATTATAGTTCATAAAGTTCCTGAAGAATTGGATCTGGAACAAAACACACAGGGTCAAGGTCAAGGACAGGAGACTGAAGGAAAATATATTGAACGTCCAATGTCAAAGCAGGAAGGCCATGATGAAGCAATAGGTGCTCAACAGTGGGAGACAGAAATAGATAACTTGATAGATGATCTCATTGAAAATGACAGTAACGAAGAGGAACAGGCCGAGATTTACCGTGGAACTGTGGAAATAAAAACCGAAGGAAAAAGTGAGGATTATGACCAATTGTTTGAGGACATACTCAATTTTGAATCAACAGAATACCAGGAGAAAAAATTAAAGGATGATATGTTTGTTGACTCCAGAGTGATACTGGAACCAGAAGTGGAAGATGTAGAGGAACTTGATCGGCCAAAGGGAATTGACAGAACAAAACAGCCTCTGATAGACGCAAAGGGAGAGTCATGGGAAACCATTGACAACGAAGACTTTACTGAAATAGATAAAACCCAGGAATTACTATTAGATGTACAAAATCAATCTCATGAACCCACTGGGGCATCGGAAACACCTAATATACACAAAATCTCATTAGACACAAAGGTGGACGACTCGGATGGAGAATTGGAAGATTTGGTAGGGGATGAAAATGAGGACAAATACTCTATGACATTTGAGGATTATAATTCATGGGACGATTCTGATTCTGATCCTGATGAAAGGAAAACTGCTCGGAGGAAATCTTCCTCGCGATCAAGGAAACAGTCATCTGAGGTTGCACAGACTACTGGACATTCCAGAGAAAGGGATGATGCCATGGATGCTATTCTGAACATTAATTTGGATCAATTTAATGAAACAAGCACAGGTGGAACATCTGAAATGAAGCTAGAGAATCAGTCAGAGAGACCAATTGTACAACCAGTGATCAGTCATAAAGGAGAACCTGTTATTGTACAAAAACCAGAACCGATTATTACACAGAGCGAACAGCCTATTATAAAGAGAAGTGCCCATCCAGTTATTCAACGAAGTAACTCACAGTTAATCCTTCGCAGTGACCAGCCAATCGTTGGCAGAGTTGACAGACCGATTGTTGAAAGAAAGCATTCTCCAGTAATCACACGAAGTAGACAGCCAGTTATCAGCAGGAGTAACGCACCCGTGTTTAGCTGGAATCGTGGTCAAGAGACAACAGCTGATCAAACAGAACCGGAAGAACCACCACTAGACAGTTTCAGTAAACCTGAAGAAATTCCATCAGCTACATCCGCGGTTGTTGAACAAAAACAACAAATTCTTCAACCAATTAAGATACATTCTGAATCTTCAAACATCCCGCAAACCTCAAATCTGACCTCAAATGGGGACACGACACTTAAATTGGATCCTGCTAAGGACACAACCCCACGAACAGATCCAGAAGGGTCACTGAACTCCTACACCCCCTCTGAATATCTGTTACATTACAAAATAGACTTTGACCCTGACTCAGTGAGTTTGTCAGACAGACAAGGGCCGATTGGAGACCCAGAGCCTGTCTCAAGAGAAATTTCGGATCTCATCAGCTTCTTTGAAAATTCTGCACAATCACCTGATGGTTCACTGGGAAATCTGACACCGGTAAGACAACGCACTGAGCCGGTCAAACCAACAGAAACCAATGTGGCAGGTCCTCTGCCACAGTCCATCGTCACGTTCCAGGAGAATGTAAATGGAGAGGGTTCCATGCCAAAATATCATAGAGAACAAATTAAAGTGAGCAAAACTTCACAAAAAACTCTTCAATTTTCCAAACCACTCATTGAGATTTGTAATGAGAAATGTGAAGATGTCTTGGAGTGTGAAAACACTCAAGAAGTTGCTGATCCATTTTCATTTCAACATCTTCAATGTATTAAAAATGTTGATGAAGATGGAAGTCAGCAAACTGAAGAAAAAGATGTCCTGGAATCAAAGGTCGAAGATACCAAAGATCATGTAGCATCGGTAGAAGCATCGCACGGCGAGATACAAACAGTAGACATTCCCCCATTAATAAGCCATGAAATTGAATTACACGAGGTCGTGAAGGAAAGACAGAAAAATGACCAGGAAAAGGCATTGGATGAGCCTGATGCACGGAGAGTGTATTACCAACCTGTGGGATAATCCAAGTGCTTCACTACAAGCAGAACTACTGGAATCAGCGGGTCCTGGTAAGGCAGTTCTCTTACAACAAACAAACTCCCATGATAATGAGTTATCTTTACAACACCAACCTAACCCAACAGGAGCAAGAGGCATTCAAGAGACATCAGTAGAAAATTTGTCTAGGGTAACAGATGTGGAAGAGACAGAGGAAACTATATTACCCAAACCAACAGTTGTAAAACAGGAACTCCCTGATTTCAATGAAAAATTGTCTTTGTTTTCAAATAAGAATCCGGAACATTTGAGCAAAACAACACAACCAGACACACTGGGTACAATTGATCCTGCACCAGGTAATCACATCGCAAACACACAACCCGAGGAATTTAAGATTGAGGATACTGATGGGATGGATCTGGGGATTGTAGAACAACCCTATGTTAGTCCTGGCTTAGATGAAACAGATTCCATGGTAACACAACCATTGGCCAAATCTGTACTACCGATTATTGTTCCAAAGGAAGACCAGTTGCTGGTTGACCATACAACCCTTCAGCAGCATTCTGTTGGGTATTTACCCAGTAAGACAAATCATAATCAAGAATCAAAATATCTTGAACAACAAACTGCTGAAGAACTCAATGCAAAAACGAGTTTGGAGTTACCGTCAAATCAACGCATTCAACACCAACCAGTTCAACAACGGGAAGAGATAATAACTATTCAGGAAGAACCGATCAGGCTTGAACTGCAACAACAACAACTTGAAATGGCATCAGCTAGAATGGGATCTGTTGATGCTCTTGTGAATATCAAACAAGATGAAAATCTTGGTATAGACACTGATTCACCTCATCATGCAATAGTTCACGATCTTGTAGAGATTGAACAATCACCGAAACCAGACCAACAAGACACTCATGTAGATGGGGATACACAGACTAAAGAGACAGAAACTGTTCATACAACACGGCCATCACAAACAGAACCAGAGACACCAATTCCACAAGTCATTCAAACTTCATCAACACTTCCTATATCGGGAGATACACAAGAAAAACAAGCAAAGCAAACATTTCAGATAGTCACAATAGTTAGCAAGCCCCAACCAGTTGATGTAGATGACATACACAAAACATCTCGCCCTATAGTTGAAACGACTAACGATGCCCCTGCTTTTGTTGAAACACGTCAACCGGTTACTGTAGTTGAAACACCTCAACCAGTTACCGTAGTTGAAACACCTCAACCAGTTACTGTAGTTGAAACACCTCAACCAGTAACCGTAGTTGAAACACCTCAACCAGTAACCGTAGTTGAAACACCTCAACCGGTTACTAGAGTTGAAACACCTCAACCGGTTACTGTAATTGAAACACCTCAACCAGTTACTGTAGTTGAAACACCACAACCAGTTGCCATTGTTGAAACACCTAAACCTGATACTTTAGTTGAAACACGTCAGCCAGTTACCGTGATTGAAACACCACGTCCAGTTGCTGTTGAAGTAAAATCTCAACCAGTCCCTGTTGTTGAAACATCTCAAACGGTTACTGTAGTTGAAACACCTGTATCAGCTCCTGCTGTTGTTGAAACATTGCAGCCACTTACTGTTGTTGAAACACCTCAACAAGCTAATCAGGTTATTGAAACAACACAACCAGTCACCTTTGACGAAACACCACAACTACTTGATGTTGTTACTGAAACACCTCAACCAACTCCTACTGAAACACCTCAACCAACTGCTGTTGTTGAAAGTCATCAACCAGTTGCCGTTGTTCAAACACCTCAACCAGTTACTGTAGTTGAAACACCTCAACCAGTCCCTGTTGTTGTTCAATCACCTCAACCATTTGCTGTTGTTGTTCAATCACCTCAACCAGTTGCTGTAGTTGAAACACCTCAACCAGTCCCTGTTGTTGTTGAAACACCTCAACCAGTCCCTGTTATTGTTCAATCACCTCAACCAGTTGCTGTAGTTGAAACACCTCAACCAGTCCCTGTTGTTGTTGAAACACCTCAACCAGTCCATGTTGTTGTTGTTCAATCACCTCAACCAGTCCCTGTTGTTGTTGAAACACCACAACCAGCTCCGGTTGTTGTTGAAACACCACAACCAGCTCCAGTTGTTGTTGAAACACCTCAACCAGTCCCTGTTGTTGTTGAAACACCTCAACCAGTCCCTGTTGTTGTTGAAACACCACAACCAGTCCCTGTTGTTGTTGAAACACCTCAACCAGTCCCTGTTGTTGTTGAAACACCTCAACCAGTCCCTGTTGTTGTTCAATCACCTCAACCAGTTGCCGTTGTTCCATCACCTCAACCAGTTACTGTAGTTGAAACACCTCAACCAGTCCCTGTTGTTGTTGAAACACCTCAACCAGTTGCCGTTGTTCAATCACCTCAACCAGTTACTGTAGTTGAAACACCTCAACCAGTCCCTGTTGTTGTTCAATCACATCAACCAGTTGCTGTTGTTGAAACACCTCAACCAGTTGCTGTTGTTGTTGAAACACCTCAACCAGTCCCTGTTGTTGTTGAAACACCTCAACCAGTCCCTGTTGTTGTTCAATCACCTCAACCAGTTGCCGTTGTTCAATCACCTCAACCAGCTCCTGCTGTTGTTGAATTACCGCACTCTGTTGCTGTTATTGAAGCATCTCAAACGGTTGCTGTTGTTGAAACACTTCAACCTGCTACTCCTGCTGTTGTTGAAAGTCATCAACCAGTAACTGTAGTTGAAACACCTCAACCAGTCCCTGTTGTTGTTCAATCACCTCAACCAGTTGCTGTTGTTGAAACACCTCAACCAGTCCCTGTTGTTGTTCAATCACCTCAACCAGTTGCTGTTGTTGAAACAACTCAACCAGTCCCTGTTGTTGTTCAATCACCTCAACCAGTTGCCGTTGTTGTTCAATCACCTCAACCAGTTGCTGTTGTTGTTGAAACACCTCGACCAGTCCCTGTTGTTGTTGAAACACCTCAACCAGTCCCTGTTGTTGTTGAAACACCTCAACCAGTCCCTGTTGTTGTTCAATCACCTCAACCAGTTGCCGTTGTTCCATCACCTCAACCAGTTACTGTAGTTGAAACACCTCAACCAGTCCCTGTTGTTGTTGAAACACCTCAACCAGTTGCTGTTGTTCCATCACCTCAACCAGTTACTGTAGTTGAAACACCTCAACCAGTCCCTGTTGTTGTTGAAACACCTCAACCAGTCCCTGTTGTTGTTGAAACACCTCAACCAGTCCCTGTTGTTGTTGAAACATCTCAACCAGTCCCTGTTGTTGTTCAATCATCTCAACCAGTTGCCGTTGTTCAATCACCTCAACCAGTTGCTGTAGTTGAAACACCTCAACCAGTCCCTGTTGTTGTTGAAACACCTCAACCAGTCCCTGTTGTTGTTGAAACACCACAACCAGTCCCTGTTGTTGTTCAATCACCTCAACCAGTTGCCGTTGTTCCATCAACTCAACCAGTTGCTGTTGTTGAAACACCTCAACCAGTCCCTGTTGTTGTTCAATCACCTCAACCAGTTGCCTTTGTTCCATCAACTCAACCAGTTACTGTAGTTGAAACACCTCAACCAGCTCCTGCTGTTGTTGAATTACCGCACCCTGTTGCTGTTATTGAAACATCTCAAACGGTTGCTGTTGTTGAAACACTTCAACCTGCTACTCCCGCTGTTGTTGAAAGTCATCAACCAGTAACTGTAGTTGAAACACCTGTATCAGCTCCTACTGTTGTTGAATCACTGCAGCCAGTTGCTGTTGTTGGAACATCTCAACCAGTTGCTGTTTTTGGAACATCTCAGCCAGTTGCTGTTGTTGAAACATCTCAACCTGCTACTCCTGCTGTTGTTGTAACATCTCAGCCAGTTGCTGTTGTTGAAACACCTCAAACAGCTTCTCAGGTTGTTGAAACACTTCAACCAGCTACACAGATTGTTGAAACACCACAACCAGTCGCCGTTGTAGAACCTCATCAACCAGTTGTTAAGGTTGTTGAAACACCACAACTAGTTGATGTTGTTGCAGAAACACCTCAACCAGCTCCTGCTGTTGTTCAATCACCTCAACCAGTTACTGTAGTTGAAATACCTCAACCAGTCACTGATGTAGAAACAAGTCAACCAGCTCCTAATAAAGTTGAAACACCTCAACCAGTTGCTGTTGTTGGAACATCTCAGCCAATTGCCGTTATTGAAACACCTCAACCCGCTACACAGGTTGTTGAAACACCTCAACCAGCTACTCAGGTTGTTGAAACACCGCAACCAGCTCTAGTTGTTTTGAACACACAACCAGCTACCATGTTGTTGAAACACCAACCGCATCTGTTGTTGAAACCCTCAACCAGCTCCTGTGTTGTGAACCACAACTCCTAGCTTGTTGTTGAAAACAACCACAATCAGTTGTTGTTGAAAACTCAACCAGCTACTCAGTTGTTGAAACACCCAACCATCAGCTTTGGGAAACACCTCAACGCTACTCAGTTGTTGAAACACCCAACCAGCTCTAGGTTGTTGAAAACCTCAACCAGCTTAGTTGTTTGAAACCCAACCAGTCTGTTGTTTGAAAACTCAACCACTTGTGAAACACTCACAGCTTGTTGTTGAAAACCCAACAGCTTGTGTGTTGAAACACCTCAACCAGCTCTGTTGTTGAAACACCAACCAGTTGTTTGAAAATTGTTTTGAAAACACAACCAGTTGTTTGAAACACCCAACCAGTCGGTTGTTGAAACCACAACCAGTTGTTGTTGAAACACTCAACCAGTCCGGTTGTTGAAAACCCAACCAGCTCGTGTTGTTGAAACACCTCAACCAGATCAGTTGTTGAAACACCTCAACCAGCTTCAGTTGTTGAAACACCTCAACAGCTTGTTGTGAACACTCAACAGCTTAGTTGTTGAAACACTGTGAACACACAGTATCAGGTTGTGAAACACAAGTCTTGTTGTTGAAACACCCAACCAGCTATCAGGTTGTTGAAACACCTCAACAGTCCTTGTTTTGAAACACCAACCAGCTCCTGTTGTTGAAACACCAACCGACTCAGTGTTGAAACCCTCAACCAGCTCCTGTTGTTGAAACACCAACCAGCTCTGTTGTTGTGAACACCAACCAATCAGTTGTTGAAACACCTCAACCAGCTACTCAGGTTGTTGAAACACCGCAACCAGATCCTGTTGTTGTTGAAACACCTCAACCAGCTCCTGTTGTTGTTGAAACACCTCAACCAGCTACTCAGGTTGTTGAAACACCGCAACCAGCTACTCAGGTTGTTGAAACACCTCAACCAGCTACTCAGGTTGTTGAAACACCGCAACCAACTACTCAGATTGTTGAAAAGCCACAACCAGTTGCTGTTGTTGTTGAAACACCTCAACCAGCTCATGTTGTTGTTGAAATACCACAACCAGCTCCTGTTGTTGTTGAAACACCACATCCAGCTCATGTTGTTGAAACACCACAACCAGCTTCTGTTGTTGTTGAGACACCTCAACCAGCTACTCAGATTGTTGAAACACCGCAACCAACTACTCAGATTGTTGAAACACCTCAACCAGCTACTCACGTTGTTGAAACACCGCAACCAGCTACTCAGGTTGTTGAAACACCTCAACCAGCTACTCAGGTTGTTGAAACGCCACAACCAGTTGCTGTTGTTGTTGAAACACCTCAACCAGCTCGTGTTGTTGTTGAAACACCTCAACCAGATCCTGTTGTTGTTGAAATACCTCAACCAGCTCCTGTTGTTGTTGAAACACCTCAACCAGCTACTCAGGTTGTTGAAATACCTCAACCAGCTCCTCAGGTTGTTGAAACACCTCAACCAGCTACTCAGGTTGTTGAAACACCGCAACCAACTACTCAGGTTGTTGAAACACCTCAACCAGCTACTCAGGTTGTTGAAACACCTCAACCAGCTACTCAGGTTGTTGAAACACCTCAACCAGTCTCAGGTTGTTGAAACACCTCAACCAGCTACTCAGGTTGTTGAACACCCAACCATTCAGTGTTGAAACCAATCAGTGGTTGTTGAAACACCTCAACCAGCTATGTTGTTGAAAACCTCAACCAGCTCTGTTGTGTTGAAACACCACATGAAACCCACATACTGGTGTTGAAACACCAACCAGCTTCAGTTGTTGTGAAACACCAACCAGCTCATGTTGTGAACACCTCAACCAGCTCTGGTTGTTGAAACACCAACCAGCATCTGTTGTTGAAACACCTCAACCAGCTATTCAGGTTGTTGAAACACCTCAACCAGCTATTCAGGTTGTTGAAACACCTCAACCAGCTACTCAGGTTGTTGAAACACCTCAACCAGCTACTCAGGTTGTTGAAACGCCACAACCAGTTGCTGTTGTTGTTGAAACACCTCAACCAGCTCGTGTTGTTGTTGAAACACCTCAACCAGATCCTGTTGTTGTTGAAATACCTCAACCAGCTCCTGTTGTTGTTGAAACACCTCAACCAGCTACTCAGGTTGTTGAAATACCTCAACCAGCTCCTGTTGTTGTTGAAACACTTCAACCAGCTCCTGTTGTTGTTGAAACACCGCAACCAACTACTCAGATTGTTGAAACACCTCAACCAGCTACTCAGGTTGTTGAAACACCTCAACCAGCTACTCAGGTTGTTGAAACACCGCAACCAACTACTCAGATTGTTGAAACACCTCAACCAGCTACTCAGGTTGTTGAAACACCGCAACCAGCTACTCAGGTTGTTGAAACACCTCAACCACCTACTCAGGTTGTTGAAACACATCAACCAGCTACTCAGGTTGTTGAAACATCTCAACCAGTTATTCAGGTTGTTAAAACACCTCAACCAGCTATTCAGGTTGTTGAAACACCTCAACCAGCTATTGTTGTTGAAACACTCAACCAGCATTGTTGTTGAAACCCCAACAGCTCCGTTGTTGTTGAAACACCCAACAACTACTCGTTGTTGAAACAACCAGCATCTGTGTTGTGAACACCTCAACCAGACTCGTGTTGTTGAAACACCCAACCAGACTCAGTCTCAGGTTGTGAAACACCAACCAGCTACTCAGGTTGTTGAAACACCGCAACAGTACTCAGATTGTTGAAACACCTCAACCAGCTACTCAGGTTGTTGAAACACCGCAACCAGCTACTCGGTTGTTGAAACACCTCAACCAGCTACTCAGGTTGTTGAAACCACCAACCAGCACTGTTTGTTGAAACACTCAACCAGTCTTGTTGTTGAAACACCTCAACCAGCTATCGGTTGTTGAAACACCTCAACCAGTCTGTGTTGTTGAAACACCATCAACCAGCACTCTGTTGTTGAAACACCTCAACCAGCTACTCAGGTTGTTGAAACACCTCAACCAGTTATTCAGGTTGTTGAAACACCTCAACCAGCTATTCAGGTTGTTGAAACATCTCAACCAGTTATTCAGGTTGTTGAAACACCTCAACCAGTTATTCAGGTTGTTGAAACACCTCAACCAGCTATTCAGGTTGTTGAAACACCTCAACCAGCTATTCAGGTTGTTGAAACACCTCAACCACCTACTCAGGTTGTTGAAACACCTCAACCAGCTACTCAGGTTGTTGAAACACCTCAACCAGCTATTCAGGTTGTTGAAACACCTCAACCACCTACTCAGGTTGTTGAAACACCTCAACCAGCTACTCAGGTTGTTGAAACACCGCAACCAGCTACTCGGTTTGTTGAAACACCTCAACCAGCTACTCAGGTTGTTGAAACACCTCAACCAGCTACTCGGGTTGTTGAAACACCTCAACCAGTTGCTGTTGTTGTTGAAACACCTCAACCAGATCCTGTTGTTGTTGAAATACCTCAACCAGCTCCTGTGTTTGAAACACTCAACCAGTCATTTTGTGTTGAAAACCCAACCAGCTCTAGTTGTTGTTGAAACACTCAACCAGTCTGGTGTTGTTGAAACACCCAACCAGTCTATGTTTGTTGAAACACCCAACCAGCTCATGTGTTGTTGAAACACCTAACCAGCTGTTGTTGTTGAAACACCCAACCAGCTCTCGGTTGTTGAAAACCCAACAGATCATGTTGTTGGAAAACAAACAACCAGCTCTCGGTTGTTGACAACCATCCAGTGTGAAAACCTCACCAGTTCTGTTGTTGTGAACACCAACCAGTCTATGTTGTGTTGAAACACCTCAACCAGCTATTGTGTTGAAACACTCAACAGTCTCTCAGTTGTTGAAACACTCAACCAGCACCAGGTTGTTGAAACACCACAACCAGTCTGGTTGTTGAAACCACTCAACCAGCTCTGTGTTGTTGAAACCTCAACCAGTCCTAGGTGTTGAAACACCTCAACCAGCTCCTGTTGTTGTTGAAAAACTACAACCAGCTCATGTTGTTGTTGAAACACCTCAACCAGCTCCTGTTGTTGTTGAAACACCACAACCAGCTCCTATTTTTGTTGAAACACCTGAACCAGATCCTGTTGTTGAAACACCTCAGCCAGCTCCTGTTGTTGTTGAAACACCACAACCAGCTCCTATTTTTGTTGAAACACCTGAACCAGCTCCTGTTGTTGAAACACCACAACCAGGTCCTGTTGTTGTTGAAACACCTCAACCAGCTCCTGCTGTTGTTGAAACATCTCAACTAGTCCATTTTGTTGAAACACCACAACCAGCTACTCAGGTTGTTGAAACGCCACAACCAGTGGCTGTTGTTGTTGAAAAACTACAACCAGCTCATGTTATTGTTGAAACACCTCAACCAGCTCCTGTTGTTATTGAAACACCTCAACCAGGTCCTGTTGTTGAAACACCACAACCAGGTCCTGTTGTTGTTGAAACACCTCAACCAGCTCCTGCTTTTGTTGAAACACCGCAGCCAGTTTCTGTTGTTGAAACATCTCACCCAGTTGCCTTTGTTGAAACACCTCAACCAGTTGCCTTTGTTGAAACACCACAACCAGTTGCCTTTGTTGAAACACCACAACCAGTTGCCTTTGTTGAAACACCTCAACCAGCTCCTGTTGTTGTTGAAACACCACATCCAGCTCATGTTGTTGAAACACCACAACCAGCTTCTGTTGTTGTTGAGACACCTCAACCAGCTCTGTTGTTGTTGAAACACATCAACCAGCCTGTTGTTGTGAAAACCACAACCAGCTCCTTGTTGTTGAAACACACACATCAAACACTCAACCAGTGTGTTGTTGAAACACCACAACCAGCTCCTGTTGTTGTTGAAACACCACAACCAGCTCCTGTTGTTGTTGAAACACCTCAACCAGCTCCTATTTTTGTTGAAACACCACAACCAGCTCCTTTTTTTGTTGAAACACCACAACCAGCTCCTGTTGTTGTTGAAACACCTCAACCAGCGCCTGTTGTTATAACACCACAATCAGGTCCTGTTGTTATAACACCACAACCAGGTCCTGTTGTTGTTGAAACACCTCAACCAGCTCCTGTTGTTGTTGAAACACCACAACCAGCTCCTATTTTTGTTGAAACACCTCAACCAGCTCCTGTTGTTGAAACACCTCAACCAGTACCTGTTGTTGTTGAAACACCACAACCAGCTCATGTTGTTGTTGAAACACCACAACCAGCTCCTGTTGTTGTTGAAACACCTCAACCAGCTCCTGTTGTTGAAACACCTCAACCAGTCCCTGTTGTTGTTGAAACACCTCAACCAGTCCCTGTTGTTGTTGAAACACCACAACCAGCTCCTGTTGTTGTTGAAACACCTCAACCAGTCCCTGTTGTTGTTGAAACATCTCAACTAGTCCATTTTGTTGTTGAAACACCTCAACCAGTCCCTGTTGTTGTTGAAACACCACAACCAGCTCCTGTTGTTGTTGAAACATCTCAACTAGTCCATTTTGTTGAAAAACCACAACCAGCCACTCAGGTTGTTGAAACACCACAACCAGTCCCTGTTGTTGTTAAAACACCACAACCAGCTCCTGTTGTTGTTGAAACACCACAACAAGTCCCTGTTGTTGTTGAAACACCACAACCAGCTCCTGTTGTTGTTGAAACACCACAACCAGTCCCTGTTGTTGTTGAAACACCTCAACCAGTCCCTGTTGTTGTTGAAACACCACAACCAGCTCCGGTTGTTGTTGAAACACCACAACCAGCTCCTGTTGTTGTTGAAACACCACAACAAGTCCCTGTTGTTGTTGAAACACCACAACCAGCTCCGGTTGTTGTTGAAACACCACAACCAGCTCCTGTTGTTGTTGAAACGCCTCAACCAGCGCCTGTTGTTATAACACCACAACCAGATCCTGTTGTTGTTGGTCCACCACAACCAGCTCCTGTTGTTGTTGAAACACCACAACCAGCTCATGTTGTTGTTGAAACATCTCAACTAGTCCATTTTGTTGAAACACCACAACCAGCCACTCAGGTTGTTGAAACGCCACAACCAGCTCCTGTTGTTGTTGAAACACCTCAACCAGCGCCTGTTGTTATAACACCACAATCAGGTCCTGTTGTTATAACACCACAACCAGGTCCTGTTGTTGTTGAAACACCTCAACCAGCTCCTGTTGTTGTTGAAACACCACAACCAGCTCCTATTTTTGTTGAAACACCTCAACCAGCTCCTGTTGTTGAAACACCTCAACCAGTCCCTGTTGTTGTTGAAACACCACAACCAGCTCCTGTTGTTGAAACACCTCAACCAGCTCATGTTGTTGTTGAAACACCACAACCAGCTCCTGTTGTTGTTGAAACATCACATCCAGCTCCTGTGGTTGCCGATACAACTAAGCCAGTTACTGTAGTTAAAACACCTCAACCAGCTACTCATGTTGTTGAAACACCTCAGTTGGTTCCTGATTCAGAAACACCTCAGCCAGTTGCTAATGTTGCAATGCCTCAACCAATTGCTGTTGTTGAAACACCTCAAACAGTGGCTCTTGTTGAAACATCCCAACCAGTCAGCATTGTTAAAACATCTCAACCTGTAGCTGGTGTTGTAACATCTGAACCAGTTGCTTTTGTTGTCCAACCTGAGCCAGTTTCTGCTGTTGAAACATCTCAGCTAGCTCCAGTTGTTGTTGAAACACCTCAGTCAGTTCCTGTTGTTGAAACACCCCAACCTGCTCCTGTGGTTGTTGAGGCAACTGAGTCAAATACAGTTGTTGAAACACCTCAAACAGCTCCTATTGTTGATAAACCTCATTCAATTTATGCTAATGTTGAGGCGATTCGTCCAACACCTGCTGTAGGTGAAATGCTCCCACCAGCTTCTACGATTGTTGAAAAATCTTGCACAGCTCCTGCGGTTGTTGCAACACCCCAACCAGCTCATGCTGTAGTCAAAGCAACTCAACCAGCCCCTGCTCTTTTAGAGATAACCCAACCAGTTTCTTTAATGAAAACATCTCAACCAGCTCCTGCAGTTGAAATTCCCAAAACAGATGATAAATCACGGCCGGTCCCCTTAGTTGAAAAGTCCTATCCAGATGCTGTTGTTGACAAGCCTCCTAAACTTATTCCAACAGATGGAATGGGGCAGCGATTGCCCCCTATTGTTGAAAGTCAACAGTTAATTGATGCTGAAAAAGAACTGAATAAACAATCTATAATTAGACCAGTCTTAACACCAATGAAACAAACACCTGTTGTCATGTCACAACAACTGACCACCCAAGTTGTTACAACTCCAAAACTACAAACACCTGTTGTCATGTCACAACAGCCGACCACCACAGTCGTTACAACTCCAAAACCAACTCCAGAAGTGTATAAAACTCCCAAACCACTAACACCTGTTGTCATGTCACAACAGCCAACCACCACAGTCGTTACAACTCCAAAACCAACTCCAGAAGTGTATGAAACTCCCAAACCACTAACACCTGTTGTCATGTCACAACAGCCGACCACCACAGTTGTTACAACTCCAAAACCAACTCCAGAAGTGTATGAAACTCCCAAACCACTTAAACCTGTTGCCATGTCACAACAGCCGACCACCACAGTCATTACAACTCCAAAACCAACTCCAGAAGTGTATGAAACTTCAAAACCACAAACACCTGTTGTCATGTCACAACAGCCAACTACTACTGTTGTTACAACTCAACGGCCACCAGCACTAGTTGTTCAAATCCCACAACAACCAACACCAATTGCTCCAACCCCACAACCAGCACCAGCTGTTCAAACCACACCACACCCAACATCAGCTGTTCAAACCCCACAACAACCATCACCATTTGTTCAAACCCCACAACAGCCAGCACCAGCTGTTCAAACCGTACAACAACCAGCACCAATTGCTCCAACCCCACAACCAGCACCAGCTGTTCAAACCACACCACACCCAACATCAGCTGTTCAAACCCCACAACAACCAACACCATTTGTTCAAACCCCACAACAACCAGCACCAGTTGTTCAAACCGCACAACAACCAACACCAGCTGTTCAAACCCTAAAACAACCAGCAACAGTTGTTCAAACCCCACAACAACCATCACCAGCTGTTCAAACCCTACAACAACCAGCAACAGTTCAAACCCCACAACACCCAACACCAGCTGTTCAAACCCCACAACAACTGACGTCAGCTGTTCAAACCCAACAACAACCAGCACCAGCTGTTCAAACCACACAACACCCAACATCAGCTGTTCAAACCCCACAACAACCAGCACCAGTTGTTCAAACCCCACAACAAGCGCCAGCTGTTCAAACACCACAACAACCAACACCAGCTGTTCAAACCCCACAACAACCAACACCAGCTGTGCAAACCCCACAACAACCAACACCAGTAGTTCCAACCCCACAACAACCAGCAGTTGTTCCAACCCCAAAACAACCAGCACCAGCTGTTCAAACCCCACAACAACCAGCACCAGTTGTTCCAACCCCACAACAACCAGCACCAGTTGTTCCAACCCCACAACAACCAACACCAGTTGTTCCAACTCCACAACAACCAACACCAGTTGTTCAAACCCCACAACAACAAGCGCCAGCTGTTCAAACACCACAACAACCAACACCAGCTGTTCAAACCCCACAACAACCAACACCAGCTGTTCAAACCCCACAACAACCAACACCAGTAGTTCCAACCCCACAACAACCAGCAGTTGTTCCAACCCCAAAACAACCAGCACCAGCTGTTCAAACCCCACAACAACCAGCACCAGTTGTTCCAACCCCACAACAACCAGCACCAGTTGTTCCAACCCCACAACAACCAACACCAGTTGTTCCAACTCCACAACAACCAGCACCAGTTGTTCAAACTCCACAACAACCAACACCAGTTGTTCCAACCCCACAACAACCAGCACCAGTTGTTCCAACCCCACAACAACCAACACCAGTTGTTCAAACCCCACAACAACCAGCACCAGCTGTTCAAACTCCACAACAACCAGCACCAGCTGTTCAAACCCCACAACAACCAACACCAGTTGTTCAAACCCCACAACAACCAACACCAGTTGTTCCAACCCCAAAACAACCAGCACCAGCTGTTCAAACCCTACAACAACCAGCAACAGTTCAAACCCCACAACAACCAGCACCAGTTGTTCAAACCCCACAACAACCAACACCAGTTGTTCCAACCCCAAAACAACCAGCGCCAGTTGTTCAAACACCACAACAACCAGCACCAGTAGTTCAAACTCCACAACAACCAGCACCAGTTGTTCCAACCCCACAACAACCAACATCAGTTGTTCAAACACCACAACAACCAGCACCAGTAGTTCAAACTCCACAACAACCAACACCAGTTGTTCCAACCCCAAAACAACCAGCACCAGTTGTTCAAACTCCACAACAACCAGCACCAGTTGTTCAAACCCCACAACAACCAGCACCAGTTGTTCCAACCCCACAACAACCAGCACCAGTTTTTCAAACCCCACAACAACCAGCGCCAGCTGTTCCAACCCAACAACAACCAACACAATTTGTTCAAACCCCACAACAACCAACAACAGTAGTTCCAAACACACAACAACCAGCACAATTTGTTCAAACCCCACAACAACCAACACCAGTTATTCACACCCCACAACAACAAGCACAATTTATTCAAACCCCACAACAGCCAACACCAGTTGTTCCAACCCCACAACAACCAGCACCAGTTGTTCCAACCCCACAACAACCAGCACCAGCTGTTCAAACCCCACAACAGCCAACATCAGCTGTTCAAACCCAACAACAGCTAGCACCAGTTGTTCAAACCCCACAACAACCAACACCAGCTGTTCAAACCCCACAACAACCAGCACCAGTTGTTCAAACCCCACAACAACCAGCACCAGCTGTTCAAACCCCACAACAACCAGCACCAGTTGTTCCAACCCCACAACAACCAACACCAGTTGTTCCAACCCCACAACAACCAGCACTAGCTGTTCAAACCCCACAACAACCAACACTAGCTGTTCAAACCCATCAACAACTAGCACCAGTTGTTCCAACCCCACAACAACAAACATCAGCTGTTCAAACCCAACAACAACTAGCACCAGCTGCTCAAATCCCACAACAACCAACACTAGCTGTTCAAACCCATCAACAACAAGCAACAGTTATTCCAACTCCACAACAACCAACACCAGTTGTTCAACCCCCACAACAACCAGCACCAGCTGTTCAACCCCCACAACAACCAGCACCAGCTGTTCAAACCCCAAAACAACCAGCACCAGTTGTTCCAACCCTACAACAACCAACACCAGTAGTTCCAACCCCACAACAACCAGCACCAACAGCAATTGCTCCAACTTCACAACAACCAGCAAAAATTGTTGAATTTCCACAACAACAAACACCAGGTTTAGTTTTACAAACTTCACTTCCAGTAGCCCCACAACAACTTACACAAATTGTTCCAAGTTCACAACAAACAATGTCATCTGCAGTAATTCCAGGGCTTCAGCCACACATACAACCTTCCACATCCGGAACTGGAAACCTTCCAGGACAATCTTGTTCCGTAGATCCTGCTAGAATATCCCAGTCAGAGATTGGTAGACCTGTCGGGGATCTCACCACAGAGAATACTATTCTGTCTATCCCTACACGAAAAGGTGAAATTCTTATTGACCCCAACAATCTGGATTTAAATGACCTTGACAAGGACACATACAAAGATTTGATGGCAGCTGCTTATGATATAGACATTATGTCAACAATCTCTGAACTGACATCCGATGATCATACAGTGAGTCTGGCCACGAACTCCGAATTACAACAGACATGATTCCCTAAAGTAACATTCTGATTGACATGATTGGTGTCCTCCCCCAGTAAGCTGTGTAAACAAAACTTCAGTCGGCACATTTATACTGACAGGTTTTAAGGTAGAGTAACCTCCCTTTTCAAGCTCTCTTCAAAGAATGAAATCTAATGTTATTTATGAACCTTCGTTAGGTCTGATTCGTTACACATGATTAGGAGTTAATTTCGTCAACATCAACAGTAGCCGCCAGAAGTTTAACTGATACATATGTACTAGGTTTCTTTCCTGGTATGTGTCATCTTCTAGGAATTTTTTTTTAATTATTCAAATCATATTTGCTTTAATCTGCATCATATTTTCCTACACTATGACCACCTGTTTATTTGTTTTATACTTGTTTTTCTGTTAATCAGTGGTGACGTATTTTGCTGTTTACATATAATTTCATAATCATGGTATGTAAAAAAAGTTTGAAAATATTTGGAGGAAATTGTTTACCTATTACAATATTGAAAACTGTGTCAGTGACAAACACTTATTCACATCGACCAGAGTTGATTGTCTAAAATTTCCCATTGTTTCAATTGTGATGACACAAAGAAAAAGCAGTTTGAGTCTATAAATGTTGATATTTGACGTTTCAAAGAGCCTCAGGTGATTTTAAATCATGAGATAACAATGGAAATTTACAATCTTGTATTTGTTTCCATTTCTCATAAGGAACATTGATTTTGATTGATTACCAAGAGCTATTTATAGATCATTGATATTGATACACCTTATATTTTTGTAATGGTGATGTACATGTATATGTATTATTTTTCACACAAGGAATGTATATATCCAAAGCATGTGCAAGCTGATAAAAGCACATGTTCTGCACATGTAATGCATGGGTAAAGCACCTGTAAGTATCCAATTTATATTTTATATCATGTTTTGTAAATTTATAAAATACCATAAACTGAGTGAGGGAGATGAAGCAGGAATCTTTAAATTCATCCTGATATAAATCATATCTTTTATAGCTTTTCTGCTAAAGATAAAACATGGCCTTTCAAATTTAACACGTTTTTCCTTCCTCCTCCTTTTTAGTTTTTTTTGTCCTTATTTGACATTTTTCATGTGAGTGTAAAAAGAAAAAGAGAAAAAAATTCAATGTCATTGAGAGAATCTGTTTTTTACAAGAGTAGTCTCCCTTGTTCAGAAGTTGTCTCCCCTGTTAACTTATTATCTCCCTTATTCAGAAGTTGTCTCCCTTTTTCAGTAAAATGGTAATTATATTGCCTTGTTGAATTACACTGTTCATAAACTTATCGTAACATTGTATTCAATACATCTATTTTTGGATAGATCACATGTAATTGATTTTCAAAGACTGTTCATAAATATGTAAATATGAGAACTTTTTATCAATGTTAATTAAAATCAGGGTACAAAAGGTTGTAGCTGTTCATACATATAACTATACTGTTCTTAATTGTAAGTTTAAACTTGATTATCCAGATTTTTTTTTTAAGAATTGAACCATGGTAGCCATCTTTTTAAAGATTTTGATAGAAAAGAAAACAGATATATTTGTTGTTATGTAATTCATTTTCTATTTTTTTTTTTCTCTCTCTATTACTCCTTTTGGAATCCAATTGTGATCATGTATCTTTGTATTTTTCAGCTGTCACCTTCAAACCTCGGAAACAATTTTACATCACCTATCATGGACAACTGTAAAACAGGTCCAAACTTTATCTCATCTTTCTTAATATGTCTCTCTCCCCCAGATATAGCATTCATTTCTCCTGTCTTTATTGTAGAACTAAGATCTCTGATTCTCTGATAATGTAGTTTTGTCTTTGGATTATGTGACCATGTCAGTTTCCATCAGTCTTAACCCTAGTTTGTCTTCATGGTAAACTGCTTTCTAAAGTGCAATGTCTAGACTGTGTATGGTTCTAAAGTAGCACATTGAAAGATTACCTATACAAGAAAGGCGTGCTTTACCTGTAAAATATTTACCTGTCTGTGTATTGCAGTGAATTCCATTACATATGTATTTTTATAGGGTCAGTAGATATAACTTTGTTAAGACTTTATTGAAGAAGTTTAAACAGTAATATTAATGATGTAGTAGAATACATAACAATACTACACCACATATCTCAAATATTTTTTTTTTTTTTCAGAATTCCAAATTTATTCTTGTTAAAATGTTTGTTAATTAAAACAATGCTTAATTAATTTTTACTGGTGCTTAACCCATATGTGTAGTACAGAGACTATATAATACTTTGTTTAAAATGATTGTCTTCTTATATATAACCCTATACACCACACTGAGTTCAGATCATGAAATAGTTATGTATTTGTAGTAACGGAGCTTTTTTTCTGGTTGCTACACTAGACGTAGTTGCTGTGTTCTAGTGAGAAAAATCATAAATTGATACATATACTATACGGTATTAATGAAAAAGAAAATTTAATTTGTGTATTTTTTTTTAATATTCATACACAATTATATGAAAGCTAAATACTAACCTTTAAATTATTTTGCTGATATTTGCTCCAGGTCCTACATCATCGCTCAAATATATATACATATATCTAATTGGTATAAAAACTCAATTTACACTTTTATATTATATTATCCACTTATAAATAAAGCTATTTTTGTGCATATTTTAGCCCTGCTTTTTTAATTATGGATTATTGAACAATTTCCAGTTATTATTGGAGTTATAGTCCCTCTAGTTAGAACCAAGATTTATGACTCTTCCATAACATCAAGCTAATCCTTAACTTTAAAATTACGTAATTAAGTTGTTTATTGGAAAATGTTATTCCCTGTTGGATTTAAAAAAAAAAATTTTTAAATAAATAACATTAATTTAAGTGTTGATTTCCTGTGGGAAATCTTCAGGAATTTTCTGATGTTACAGGACATTAATGAATTTGAGTAATATTATTGACCTCTGTAAATTTTTACAGTAGAATTATCTAGCGTACATATTGTTGTTGTTATTTACTATTTCTAGGGTAACCTGTTGCTGTCATTATTGTCATGTATTTGCGATTATTTATTTTACATGTATCTACATTGTTGTATATTTTATAAATGTAATTTTGTTTTTTACTTGTGAAAATGTTCTCCCCTGGTTTGACATCTTTGTGGATTCTGTGTTTTTTTCAAGAATGAAGCTAGTTTATGTCCATAGACATTGGTTTTTTTTAAACATTTTAACCACTCTAGAAATTGATTTGGGCAATTTTCAAAAATTTTTCAATGGTTCATTACAAATAAATATTTACAAATCTTCTGATCAATAAATCTATCTGATAGTTATTGTGATAAAAAATATTTAGGAATCTTCAGATCAATAAATTTTGTTAGCAAATAAAAAGCTGATTTCGTGCAAAAGAGCATGAATTAGCTTGTATATCATTATCATATTGTATATATATCCCTGCTTCCGAGCATTGACTATGAAGAAATGAAAATTGGACAAATTACATGAGTGCGAATGTAATTAGGTAAAAACCAAAGAAAAGGTGCTTTCATATAAATTTTAATTTACACTTTTATTATTTTTATAATTATATGGTTTTTTTTATAATTGAAAAGTGCAACACATTTGTACATTGACAATTTTTGATTTCTGATTTTCTTCAAGAAATAAAATAAAACTTCTTGAGAATTTTGATTTGTGTAATAATTCAATTCCAAATCATAAGTAGACTATTATGGTGATTTTGGTACTGTTCATCTTTTTAACTTTTGATATTTTTGAAGTTTAAACAAATACAGTTACAGTGTATAGATATTTTTCATTGAGGAAGGTCAAAATTGAAAACATTGTGATTTTATTTTGTATTAACGTTGTATCTGTTCTTTCTCTACTTATTCGTAATTGTTCATTTTTGCCTCGGCACAGCCCTGTCATGTAAACATGCTGCATTTTTTTCTAAAAATATTACAAATTCTATAATCAATATTGTTGGATATTTATAACTTTATATATGACTTTTTTTTCATTTTCATTACAATATTTAAACAGTATAAATGATTGTGATTTTGTGCTTGCCGAATTAAAACCAATTAAAATTTTCATAAGCTTATAACAGTTTGGTCCATGAGTTTTCTTTCCTTGGAAATAGCACATCATTGAGTTGTGTTTCTTTGAATGTTAAAAAAAATCTGAGTTATCTTTCCTTAGAAGCAATAGCATTGTGTTGCTCTTCCTAATAGCAGACAATTGTAAATGGGTATCACATTTTGAAAGAATTTCTCAAATACCTCAGGGTTTCCTATCATTTATTTTTGATGGGTTTCATTTTAAATACTACCCCTTAATTTTAAAACAGTTTTGAAAAATATGCTTATGTATAATTAAAATTAATAAAAAAAAAAATGCATTTTTTATTAAGTTAAATATCAAGAAAATTTCAAAATCAAATCATTAAGGTTGAAAGAACTCTATTATCATTTTTCAAAGACATAATAATTTTTAAAAAATGAGAAATTTTTATCTGAAGTAATTTTTTTTAATATTGAAAAAAAATCTTACATTGTCATTCATGGACGGCAAAACAAAAAAGTGGGTTGTTTTTTTTTACCAGAAAAGGGAAAGAAAGTACAGTTATTATTCATGGGGGGGGGGGGGGGGGGGCACAGATATCTATTTTATGTATTAATCAGTGAGAGAGAGAGAGAGGAGGAGGGGAGGAGGAAGGTGTATGAAAATAAGCTTTGTCAGTTTGCTGTTTGTAAAAAGAAAATGGGGGTTACCAAGTAACCTGTAGAACTACACAATCCTCTGTGGGTAAGTACTGTAAATGTAACAGCTGTACGATAGATGGAACAGCTTCTGTTCTTAATCCAAATCCATGTGTATATAATGTGTCCTTGAATAATTGAAGAAATTACAGAATTTCTTTCTACAAAAAGGAGAGAAATTGAAAAATCTTAAATACAAATGTACATATTTTAAGGAAATCAAAAATAATAAAAAAATAAATTCCACAGAATGAAAAACTGCAGAAAAGCTCACACTTGCTATATATATATATCATAGAAAAGGAAAACATTTTCATTGATGGTGGTTACAGTAGGTCAAAGGTCGGTATCAGTAGTGCAGTGGCATAGCAAAGGTCAAAGATTTTCTTTTCTTTGAAAAGTGCAAAACCATAATCAATGTTTGGTTTTGTAAAGGTTTGTTTCATTTACTGAACATTCTAGATTGTGATTTAAGTACTATGTATGATGATTTATTCCAAGGTCAAGGTCATTAATTGTTACTAAAATAGGATTTCTCAAAACGTAACTTGTTTATCAAAGCAAGGATTCAAAATCCGAACTCCAATACTGTATTGATATGTGAGTCCAATGTTGTTGTATTTTCAATGGACAACAGTTGCTGAACAGATCATGTTAGATATATACATGTATGCTGGTGAGTAATTTCTTTCATATTTAATTGGATAAATTAAAATGGTCCTGCATGTTTTCTTATCAATTCTGAAGCGAAAGAAAACTTACAACTGCATTTTAAAAAATATAATAAAAAAGCAATACAAATGTATTGATACAGTTTAAAATATGTTACCTGTTAAACTTTTTTTTTAATCAAAATTACAGACAAGTATGACGAAGACCGTTTTGAATCGTCATCCTCCTCCTCATCTTCATCAGAAGACGAAGCTCCACCACAAAAGACAAAATCGTCTACAATCACAGGTTACGAGGATGAGGTAGAAGAGGATCCACCTGCCCGAAAATCTCGACCAAAAACTGGCCTGGATCACAAACGCAAGGTGATAATTTCAATTATTATATTACTACACTATTTACTCAACGCTGATTGGTCTGAACAGTCTGCAGAGGTCAAAATTAGATGCGATATTAACCTGCAATGACAAAAATTTGCATGAGAGGTTAATATTGAAATCCAAAAACCCCGCCGTGATCCACGCAGGTTAATAACTGAATCCAAAACACCTGCTGTTAAATATTGACCAATTAGAGGCCAGTAAAAATTGACTCCATACAGTAAATATGGCAGACAGACGACTTGGTCACTTCTGTCATGATATTCGTACACAAAACAGACAAAACGCATTTTGGAAATGTTTCCAAGGAGGAAGTATAGCGACTAGCGAGAATCTTGAACAAAAAGGATGCAAAAAAAAAGGAGAGCCACGGAAATGGCAATTATTGTCCTGCGCTCCTACAAGGACTGAAACCGTCTTCCTCCAAATGATTGTTGACAAACAAATTTTGCTTTAAGATAAGTAAAATGTCATATGATAAAACATATCATGCCTCCAGCCTCAGGAAATATCACTTTCCCAGGTTAATAAATCCTTGTATTCACCTGAAAAAAGGTCGATAATTGTATAATATCATTTCATTAAGGAGTTATGCTATACCTGTGATTTGTGTGAGATTTATCTTTCTTATTTTGTTGTTTTAGAGAATGCTGGGTATTTTATTATTAACTGTTCATTTATTTTGCATGTTACAATATATACCGTACTCAACCTACTAAACTTACCGTCCCTAATAAGCGAACTCCCACCTTTTTTTTTCAGTAAAAGAGAATGGGTGCGATAATTGAAACATAAGAAAAAATTCCTTAACTGTCTGATCTGCTAATTTAATCTTCATATTTTTAACCAAAGACTCTTGATTGTCTTTGCTACATAAAGATATGTAAGTGAAAATAAAAAATACACCCAGATTTTATAAGGACACATTTACCTGTACATAGTTTTAAACCCCTGTTGTGTTATTGTGAAATGGAAAGTTAACCTAAAACTTTGGATACTAATAGAGATGTGTAAAATTACATTTGTCTTTCTCTATTTATATAAATCTAGAACTGCAGCAGAGTTCCATCAATGCTTCTGGGGAAATAGTGAGATCGGTGACAACCTTCCTTATATAGTTTACAAGCCATATATATAGTTCAAACTAATACAAGTACCATTTTTAATCATTATTCTAATTTCCAGATTGAGGCATTTTCCTCTGATGATGAAGAAACCATGACTAAGAAAACCCCATATAGCCAGAAAAAAGACGAAACCACTGGTACAGGTATGTTGTCATAGTTACCAGGCATGTTGGTACCCGATATTTTTATCTATCTTGTCACCCGTGCTTACTATCAAGCTTGTGCAGTTATGATATTGTAAACTTAATGGTGATGGTGATGTTTAAATAGTAGTGTCCTGTGACCTTCTTTGTATGTAGCCTTCGACCTGTAACCTATGACCTTTGATCTCCTCTATGTTCAAATATTAGTGTCCTGTTGCATATGACCTGTGACCTTCTTTGTTATGTGACCTTTGACCTCAATATTCAAATGTTAGTGTCCTGTTGCATGACCTGTGATCTTCTTTGTTATGTAACCTTTGACCTGTAACCTTTGATCTGTGACCTTGATATATAGACGTTAGTTATATTTCGTAGGTTATTAGTCTGAAAATATAACTCAACAACGTTACATAATTTTCAAAGAAAATTTTAATCAACTGTAAAATGGAAGTCTGGATGTGAAATTTATATTCCGATAATGGATAATTATATCCCTGTCCTACTCAGAAATGCCATTTTTACAGTTAATACATCTGTGTTTTAGTCAGGTTATACTCCAAATGCATTGCAAACTAAACTAAAAAAACACTGAATTTTAGAAAGTGGTGTGCAGCGAAATTTGACTCTGCAAATAAGTTTGAAAAGGAAAATGCAAAATATTGACCCCATGAATTTAAAGTGTTATATAGTAACTTGACAACAGTGGAAAGAAACTGGTAGAAATATCTCCCATCTGTGCTTGACAGCGAAATCCCTTATCTTACTTAATGTACTGCTTTTCCAAAATTCTACTGCACTAATTTGGTCAAGAAACACTGAATACTTTGCATGGTATTGCACATATAAGGCCCCAACTATTCATATCATCAAAATTACGGACAATTACATCATGAAAATGTAGTTTACGGCTTGTGAAAGAAGTTGAAATTTCTGTTTCTCATCAGCCGAGACGTTTGTCATCACAACTGTCACAGCTGACAAACCTTCGGCTGGAACCGATGCCAAAGTCTTCATCATCCTAAACGGAACAAACGACAAATCCTCCGGCAAAATCTGGCTGAGGAAGGGGAAGTTTCACCGAGGAAGGTCCGACATATTCACAGAGAGTGTCACTGACATAGATAGTCCCATAAGTGACATCGAGATCGGCCATGATTGTAGTGGAGGACCAAAACAGACCTGGAATCTACAGGATGTCTATGTATACTGCCCCAGAACTGGCATACAGCAATCGTTTCCGGTCTATAAACTCCTGACCCCAGAAAAGCCGAGTGTTGTGGTTTCTGAGCAACGATCTATGAGGAAGAATGTAAAAGAAGATGGTGAGGATTTATTTATGTCCCTTTATGAGAAATAACGGTGCCAGGGTTTAATCGCTCACTACATCAGATCCACTGGAGTTATTTCCCTTTGAAAGAATATCACCTAATCATTAACATAAACATACAACTACTTATATCGGGGTTCCAGCTAGGATTTGAAAAAGGTCAATCATGGTATTCCTGCACAGCACATTATTTTTTATTTTTATGCCCCCCGTCATGAAATGGGGGCGGGGACCGGGGGAGGTATTATAGTGTTACCCGTCCCGTCCCGATGTATCTAGCTAATCTCAGGAACTGCTGATGCGATCCTCCCCAAACTGTGTTTTGGGGTGTAAAGTGGCATGTTTTTCTTTTGTAATTAATATAAGGTCCTATGAATTCATAGTTCACTTCTTTTTTAATAATTTCTATGACTTGGTCAGAGGTATGCTGTTTTATCCCTATTCTTTCTATCCACTGCTGCAGTATAAGGTTTTTAGGCCTTCTATGAAAAGGAGAAAAAAAAACAGTTTTAAAATACTGATTTTCAGCATTCATAGCACTTTGAGGTCTCATGATAGTAATTGTTTCTTTGAATTTTAATGATAACATTCGGGACTCATAAAATAGTTTATTGATGGGTATCCTGTACTTGCAGAAGATGTTAAATTCACAGTTACAAACTGTATCTGATGGTAATGTTTAAAAAAAAAACAATTATCAGAGTACAACAGTTTTTACACTAGAAAAATATTCTCTGAATCAGTTAACTTATAGTTTTATGAAGAATTTAGATATTTAAAACAAATTCTTTGCACTATATCAGGCCAACTTATCATCATATATAAATTCTGAATCCATGCATACTTAAGTACAGCACATGCTAGACTGAGAATCTGTTAGTTTACTCTGCACTGTACTTGTGTCTTTGACCATGAGCAATGCTTCCTGTATATAAATCATACACATTCTATTACTCTGTTATCACAAACTTACCATGCGCTCTATATTCTGATGTTTTCGATGTTTTCTCCATGTTTTTTATGTTGTTTCTCACCCATGAACTTTTCGAATATATTCTGGCACCAAATAAAAAAGACGTTCCACAAACAGTTACACATCTAACTTCTTTTTTTTTTGCTGCAAATAAGACCCGCCTATAAAGTACGAAGAGTCATTGACAGTAGCATTAAACAAAAAATGAAAAGAAAAAGAAAATCAAATCAAATTTAATTGACAATTTGCCTTGATTCATTATCAACTTTCATATTTTAGTGGTAATCCTTTTTTGGGGGGGGTAGTCTATTTTGGTGGTAATCTTATTTTAGCATTTATAGTCATAATCTTATTTTAGTGGTAATCTTATTTTAGCGGTAATCTTATTTTAGTGGTAATCTTATTTCAGTGGTAATCTTATTTTCGTGGTAATCTTATTTTAGCATTTATAGTCATAATCTTATTTTAGTGGTAATCTTATTTTAGCGGTAATCTTATTTTAGTGGTAATCTTATTTTCGTGGTAATCTTGCTTTCATGGTAATCTTATTTTAGCAGTAAATAATCTTATTTTAGTGGTAATCTTATTTTAGCGATTTTCCCATTGAACTGCACTAAATTATGTTTGTGGTAATAGATGATTTATGATGTTTATTGTTTTCTATGGCAAGTATTGATAACAGGACAATTCATCATTGTTAAAATTTGGTTAAGCGCTAAAATTTGTGTGCATTAAAATATGTATTTTGACAGTAATAAGACTATAATAGTAATTTTATAAGTAATTCATTCTTATTGTTATCAAACTGAACTCCTACAGATACATTAAACACATATATACATATATTAGCAGAAAGCTTCTCAGTGGAATATCTGAAGATAAACTGCATGCGATTATGCTTTATAAAAACTTCGTTCATTAAAAATTCATTTCTGTGATTGAAGTTCAGTTGATATATATTTTCAAAATGAACTTTAAGGCCACAATCTGCAACACAGCAGAACTTTTAGATTATAAAAAGGAAAACATTTGGATGTAAAACTGTATCATAAGTGACTTGTTTATTCATACTGAATAATAGAAGTATATTTTATTTCTACAGAATACCGCATGCGGCGCAGCAGTACAAGCAGGTGAGTCACATGACCAAAGACAATATCAATAGATGATTGCAGTTAAACATTTTACTGTTTTACCTAAAGTGATAGCAATGGATTAATTTTCTGCATCTCATCAGAAAATCCCTGAAGTGTCAATGTTGTTAAAGGCAAAAATACTTAAGACTTTTATAACCCAAAGAAGGTATGATATTTATAGACCAATCCCATCCTTATGACCCTCGATTGCTTGTTGAATAACAGCCTTGCAATGCAAGGATTCAGTAGAATTCTAAGATTAAAAAAAAATTTAATCATATCATCTTTGGCCTGTTTCCATAGCAGCAGCTCCAGCAGTTCCTCATCATCTTCATCAGAATCTCGTCATAAGGCAAAGAAAGAAATTGCTCCCTCTGTTTCCGTGGATACAAGGACTGAGATGACAGAGTCGACTGAAAGACCGCCCTCTTCAGCTTCTTCTCACTCCATTGATGTAGATTCCCAGCGTGATACACGTATCATCTACCCAACGCTGACACCAAATGTCGGGGCCACACAACAGGCTTATTCTAAAGAAAGTGCAGAAGCTGCTCAACAGAGACCTGAAACACCATCAAGAAGATCGCCACCACGTTCACCTTCACCTTCTCCACCAAGGAAACGATCGCCATCCCCACCATCACCTAGGAGAAGATCACCATCTCCTCCCTCACCAAGAAGAAGATCGCCCTCTCCCCCTTCACCTAGAAGACGATCACCATCCCCACCATCACCAAGGAGAAGGTCACCCTCTCCTCCCTCACCAAGAAGATCGCCCTCTCCCCCCAAATCACCCGAGCGATCCCCTACACCACCGCGTCGTGAGGAATCGCCATCACCTGTAATGTCAAATGTCGTGAGAGCTGAGGCAGAACCTGTTAAAGCACAGTTAATTGTTGAGAAGCGTAGAAGCTCCTCCTCAAGTTTATCTTCAAGCGACTCTGAAACTGAGACTGAATCAGAAATGCAACAGAAAGAAGACAGAAAATTCAAAGAAGAGGATCAGAAGCAGGCTGAACCAGTCCCTGCTGTGTTTCAGTATGAACGGCCTTTCCAATCCAGCGAGAGAAAACAAGTAGTTCAGGGTATTCAAGAGACTCCTCGCACTGCAACCAGTGGGTCAAGTTCAGACTCCAGTAGCGACTCAAGTGAGAGTGAGACCGAGACAGAGACTACAGTTTCCAGACCTGCCCCAGCCACCGTAGCCATGGCGACTATAGAGACACCTTTTGTGACTCAGACAGCTCCAGCTGTCGAGAGAACACCTCAAATTGAATCCAAGACATCAGATACTGAAACTGAAACTCAGACGGAGACTGAGACTGAAACGGAAACTGGAAGAACAGCTGATACACCGAGCGTTGCCCCTGTCAAACCTCCATCGCCTAAACCGAAGGACACTCCAAGGTCAAGCTCCAGTGATTCTTCATCTGACAGTGAGACCGAGACTCAGACTGAGACTGACACCGACACTAAGCACCATGTACCTCAGCCACCGAAACCTCCATCACCAGAAGTGTTACAGAAGAAATCGAAATCTAGTAGTAGTAGCAGTTCCGGATCGGAAACAGAAACACAAACGGAGACAGATACCGAGAAACAGGGTAAAGAACCTCGTAAAAGTCCGCCTCCCGTTCACGAGGTCATATCAGAAAAAGTGAAATCATCAACGGAGTCAAGTGGTAGCTCTTCTGACAGTGAGACTCAAACAGAGACAGATACGGAAAGAAAGGTCCCCACACCGCCTCTCGCTCCTGTAACTGTGGCTCCATCTACGGAGAAAAAGGAGGAGCGGAAAAAGAGCTCAGGTAAGGATTTGTGTCTCTGAACTCATTCAATCAATTTGTAGAATTTTGGTTGTTCTCTGGTGAGACCACAGAATATAATTTATATCATCATTTTATTTCTACAACTAGTTCCTTTATTCGTCTGACAAGATCCTGGTAGCGGGATTTTCTTTCTAATTATCGGATTCCCAAGAAACTATTGTCACAAAAATTGACATTTTATCAGTGAATTCTACATTACTTCCCCCACTAATAGACTATAATTATACAGTGAATTGAGGTGTCCCTTTTTTATTTTGTAACAATCAGATTTTCTTGAAACTTATAAAGATCAGATTAAAAGTTGACATTTAAAAATTGATTACTATCATCAACCTCCAAGTGCCATGGTAAGTCATCCCGTTCTGTGGTCTCCGTACAGTGTGTGGAAATATGGTTAACTGTAGTTTTATAACAATGCGGAAACTTAGCAGTTTGCCTGTAGTTCTGATGAATATACTAGGGCTGTTTTATTACAGAGGAAGAGATATCTTCCCAGTCACCAAAATTAAGGTTATTTTCAAGGGTACTTTCACAAATTTATTCTGTCCTTGGAAATGATGAAAAATTCAAAATCTTAAAAGTAAAGACACTTTTGGTCTTTTTTTATTCTTATAAAAAGAAAATGTTGGGTGCTAGGAGGACATCATCAGAATTACAATAGACCTTTGTTATTTTACAATGGAATTAGCTTTGTTTTATAGCATGTTGTCAGCTTTGTTTACGTAGACAATAGCAGTAGCTGCTACACTTTGTATTGTGTTGCCTATTTGTGGTATGATTAGTATTCAGACAAATGTTTATCCCAACATTCTTTTTCAGGTTTGGATAAAAATCATTTTATCAGCATTATTTTTAATAGCCCTTTATGTACTAATGCTTGGTGAAGTAGTGATCACTCTACAAAACCCAACCTGTCTACCTTCTGTAGAAAATGTCCATAACCTGTCTATAGAGACCATCTCTACAAAATAGCCTGTCTATAGAGACCATCTCTACAAAATAGCCTGTCTATAGAGACCATCTCTACAAAATAGCCTGTCTATAGAGACCATCTCTACAAAATAACCTGTCTATAGAGACCATCTCTACAAAATAACCTGTCTATAGAGACCATCTCTACCAAATAACCGGTGTATGGTGACTGTCTTGTCTATAGAGACCATCTCTACAAAATAACCTGTCTATAGAGACCATCTCTACAAAATAACCTGTCTATAGCAACTATCTTGTCTATAGAGACCATCTCTACAAAATAACTGGTGTATGGTGACTGTCTTGTCTATAGAGACCATCTCTACAAAATAACCTGTATATAGAGGCCATCTATAGAGACCATCTCTACAAAATAACCTGTCTATAGAGACCATCTCTACAAAATAACCTGTCTATAGCAACTATCTTGTCTATAGAGACCATCTCTACAAAATAACCTGTCTATAGAGACCATCTCTACAAAATAACCTGTCTATAGCAACGATCTTGTCTATAGAGACCATCTCTACAAAATAACCTGTCTATAGAGACCATCTCTACAAAATAACCTGTCTATAGAGACCATCTCTACAAAATAACCTGTCTATAGCAACTATCTTGTCTATAGAGACCATCTCTACAAAATAACCTGTCTATAGAGGCCATCTCTACAAAATAGCCTGTCTATAGAGACCATCTCTTCAAAATAACCTGTCTATAGCAACTATCTTATCTATAGAGACCATCTCTACAAAATAACCTGTCTATAGCAACTATCTTGTCTATAGAGACCATCTCTTCAAAATAACCTGTCTATAGCAACTATCTTGTCTAAAGAGACCAACTCTACAAAATAACCTGTCTATAGAGACCATCTCTACAAAATAACCTGTCTATAGGGACTATCTTGTCTATAGAGACCAACTCTTCAAAATAACCTGTCTATAGAGACCATCTCTACAAAATAACCTGTGTATGGTGACTGTCTCCTGTCTTTAGAGACTATCTTTACTAAACAACCTGAATGCACCATATTTATAATTCTAGAAAGTTGAATAGTCGTTCTGTAGAAAATATCACTATAAAATGGTAAATGACCTGTCCATAGCTACCTACCAATCTATAATTCATAAATTTCCCAAATTTTTCATTCCCCCTCCTATACTCCCTAATTGTCCAGTACAAAACTATATACCTTTTATCAACAACCTGTCTACAGTGACCATCCCTAAAATAGTACTAACCTGTCTATAAGGAACATCCCCATATATCAACATTATAGAACTATAAACCTCATTTATGAGCATGGAAACTTATAGAAAATAGTGACATAGACGCTCGTATATAGTTGAACCTGAGTATACTGACACTTAACCAGCACTGGTTGACCAGATGACCTTTCCATATTTATTCGTTTTAGCCAGGTTTCACTGTATACTGTATAAGAGATCCTTCTGTGCTAGTCTTCTTAATATCATTCTGGACTAATCTTATTAATTGACTTTCAACTGCATGATTACAAAAGTCTGGTTTGTACTATGCACTGCATATTTCTTTAATTCAAGAATAAATATTAGCTTTTTTTTTTTAAAGTTTCTGGTGGAAGATAACACTGTCCTTGTATAGATGTAGACCTTTTATGATCCTCGACAATCTAGATCTCACATACGTACGACAATCTAGATATCACATACGTACAACAATCTAGATATCACATACGTCGACAATCTAGATATCACATACGTACGACAATCTAGATATCACATACGTACGACAATCTAGATATCACATACGTACGACAATCTAGATCTCACATACGTACGACAATCTAGATATCACATACGTACGGCAATCTAGATCTCACATACGTACGACAATCTAGATCTCACATCATACGACAATCTAGATATCACATACGTACGACAATCTAGATAGCACATACGTACGACAATCTAGATATCACATACGTACGACAATCTAGATCTCACATACGTACGACAATCTAGATATCACATACGTGCGACAATCTAGATATCACATACGTACGACAATCTAGATATCACATACGTACGACAATCTAGATATCACATACGTACGACAATCTAGATATCACATACGTACGACAATCTAGATCTCACATACGTACGACAATCTAGATCTCACATACGTACGGCAATCTAGATCTCACATACGTACGACAATCTAGATCTCACATACGTACGACAATCTAGATATCACATACGTACGACAATCTAGATATCACATACGTACGACAATCTAGATATCACATACGTACGACAATCTAGATATCACATACGTACGACAATCTAGATATCACATACGTACGACAATCTAGATATCACATACGTACGACAATCTAGATCTCACATACGTACGGCAATCTAGATCTCACATACGTACGGCAATCTAGATCTCACATACGTACGACAATCTAGATCTCACATACGTACGACAATCTAGATATCACATACGTACGACAATCTAGATATCACATACGTACGACAATCTAGATCTCACATACGTACGACAATCTAGATATCACATACGTACGACAATCTAGATATCACATACGTACGACAATCTAGATATCACATACGTACGACAATCTAGATATCACATACGTACGACAATCTAGATCTCACATATGCACGTATGTAACCCCAAAGTTGGTCAGCGCTCTAGTTGCTTCATTCCTTGAGGGATTTTGATCAAACTTCATACAATTACAAAGGACCATAATATCATGGAAAAGTTGGACTTTCAGGATTGTTGGGTCAAGGTCAAGGTCTACCGTTACTATTTTTAGCAATACTCAGTTTGCTTGTTAACATGCAAACAGTTTAACACACACGTAAAGTAGGTTAAAATCACCGGTTCTTTTCAAATATCATCATCCTAAAATTGATATGTACAAGTCTACTACTCTCACCTGTATTACAGAAATAAGATCGGGCGATTTATTGAACATTGCACAGTGTTACATCTGTATTTTATGATCAAGATCTTCATAGGATAGAAAGGATCATTCTACATTTCGGAATTCTTAATGGTGTCAGTTTTTCAAAATGTCTTTGAAACAAAATTGAAGACAATATTTTAAAAAATAATTTCAAAAACTGTTTTTTATTCTAGATGAGACCTTTATTATAACTACGGTAACATCAGACAAGCCCTTGGCAGAGACAGACGCCAATGTCTTTATCATTATAAAGGGCACAAATAACGAGTCCAGTGATAGAATTTGGCTTAAAAATGGAAAATTTGGACGTGGTCAGAGACACAAATTTTCTAAGAAACTTTATGGAATTTGGAGTCCGATTAAGGATATTGAAATCGGACATGATTGTAGTGGACAAAAGCCTACATGGCATTTACAGGAAGTCCAGGTGTACTGTCCCAGAACAGGCATACAACAGACATTCCCTGTGTATAGATTACTCTCCCAAAACAACCCCAGCCTGGTGGTCAGTGAGCAACGATCTGTGCAGAAAATTATCCCAAGCGATTATGGTAAGATATGTTTGCATAGAGTTACATCCCTTTATAAGAAAAATAGACATTAATGTTAGCTTTGACTTTCATTGAGATGTAGTTCCTTTTCATTTCATAGAGTTATGTCCCTTGATAAAAATATTGACTTCAATGTTAACCATGAATGTCCTTGAGTGCAGAGTTAAGTCCCTTAATTTATTAAAAATATTGATATATCAGTTAGCAATGTCATTCAGAGCTTATCCCAAGCAATTATGGTAAAATATGTTTGCATAGAGTTACATCCCTTTATAAGAAAAATAAGTGGTTATCTCCCTTTGTTTGAACTAGGCATCAAATTCATTACTTTTGTGTCTGGTCATTAAATACTAATAATAATTTAAAAAAATTATGTAGTGGCTTGAAATGTTCGACCTACTAATCTCATAGAGTTATTTCCCCTGTCTGATGATCGATTTAAATGTAACAGTGTGAGGAGACTGAGTTTGGTTGCTATAGACAGGTTGTGATATTATATTTAACTCTTTGCCTGCTAATACACTAAATTGCTGGATGTTAATCTTACCTTCTGCCACTGGAGAAGGCAGAACCTGCTTTGTTAAGATATCTTTATTTTATTTTTTTTTAGATATTTAAATATAACCCAATCACATCATGACCCAGAATTTCTTGTCTGAGTCCAGCTGAAATCAAGACAATTATCACATAAACAATAACATATTTATGTTTTTTGGTTTTGTTTTATAATCTTACAATTTACAAATATCTGAAGTGATTTTATGTGACACATGTTTGTGGTTGATATTTTAAACAACATACAAGTTAAAAAGCATGGAATGAATGTTACGGGTTTTAAAGACAAATAAAGTGAAGGATCATTCTGTGATATGAAAATTTTGAAATAACCAAAAATACTTTTAGTCTGAAATAAAGATGGTAAAGTTTCTGCCATATTGCATAGTGGCAGGGTAGAGGATTGCATTATGCAGCAGGCAAAGAGTTAAAAGGTAATATACAGAGTTACATCCCTTGCTTAATCATTAATCAAATATTCAGAAAGAGAAATTGAATGTCAGAAAGGTTTTCTCAAAATTATCAAAATTATAATGTAATTTATAAGGTTTTTTTCTGTTACCACGGCAATTAAGATGATACCCTTAATAGAACACATGGACTCCCTCTTTGGATCCTCTTGATCCCTATGACTCTATCCTCCAATCCTGAGGATCCCCCCCAATGGATCCCCCAATGGATCCCCCAATAGATCCCCCCCTGTGGACCCCCCACCCCTGTGGATCCCCCCTTGTGGATCCCCTGTGTATCCCCCGTGTATCCCCCCTGTGTATCCCCCCTGTGTATCCCCCGTGTGTATCCCCCGTGTATCCCCCCTGTGTATCCCCCCTGTGTATCCCGCCTGTGTATCCCCCGTGTATCCCCCCTGTGTATCCCCCCTGTGTATCCCCCTGTGTCTCCCCCCTGTGTATCCCCCCTGTGTATCCCCCCTGTGTATCCCCCCTGTGTATCCCCCCCTGTGTATCCCCCCTGTGGATCTCCCCCTGTGTATCCCCCCTGTGTATCCCGCCTGTGTATCCCCCGTGTATCCCCCCTGTGTATCCCCCCTGTGTATCCCCCCCTGTGTATCCCCCCTGTGTATCTCCCCCTGTGGGTCCCCCCTGTGTATCCCCCTGTGTATCCCCCCTGTGTATCCCCCGTGTATCCCCCCTGTGTATCCCCCCTGTGTATCCCCCTGTGTATCCCCCCTATGTATCCCCCCTGTGTATCCCCCGCGTATCCCCCCTGTGTATCCCCCCTGTGTATCCCCCCCTGTGGGTCCCCCCTGTGTATCCCCCCTGTGTATCCCCTCTGTGTATCCCCCCTGTGTATCCCCCCTGTGTATCTCCCCCTGTGTATCCCCCCTGTGGACCCACCACCCTGTGTATCCCCCCTGTGTATCCCCCCTGTGGACCCACCACCCTGTGTATCCCCCCTGTGGATCCCCCCATGTGTATCCCCCCTGTGTATCCCCCCCTGTGGATCCCCCTGAAGATCCCCCCTGTTTACTCCCCCCTGTGTATTCCCCCTGTGTATCCCCCCTGTGTATCCCCCCCTGTGTATCCCCCCTGTGTATCCCCCCCTGTGTATTCCCCCTGTGTATCCCCCCCTGTGTATCCCCCCTGTGTATCCCCCCTGTGTATCCCCCCTGTGGACCCACCACCCTGTGTATCCCCCCTGTGTATCCCCCCTGTGGACCCACCACCCTGTGTATCCCCCCTGTTGATCCCTACTGTAGATTATCTGTTAAAGGTTGTTTTCATGTACCCCAGCCTGTTAGTGCTTTTTTCCGTTCTACATACTTCACTAGATTGTACATTTGTTGGATTTGATACAACACTCAATACCAATCCCCTCACGATCTTTATGTAGAATGTGTTTCTGCTTATCTTCCATTGTTGCTTTGTTCTTAAACAGGAAAAAAAAGTATTGAGGCCCTATTACCACAGTTAGAAGTCTGTAGAAATTTCAAATACCTCCATTACTCTTTCGCACCAATTTTTTGTTGAAAATTTTTCCTGTTCTTGGAAGAATTCTTTTTTCAAATTTTCCCAAATGGTATTATGTGTTTTTTTTTAGACTCTGACAGTGATTCAGGAAGTGACAGTGACAGTGACTCCAGTAGTGATAGCGAGTCCGAGCTGACAGAGGATGATAAGAAAAAATTAAAACAAGGTAAGATTTCTGCCTAGATTTTTGTCTACCAAGAGAATATAGCATAGGTTACCAGGGCTTTTATGTCTCAGTGATCTTCTCTTATCGTTTCTGTCCCCAGGGATCCAAAGTCCATATATAGTTACGTAGGATGTCCCTAGAATTCTGGAACAGCAATGTAGTTCCAGAGACCCGTCCTTATTATCATTTAATCTGCACCGATACCCCCGCCCCGCCCCCGCCCCCCCTCCCCAGTAAGTTATAGGGATTGCACCTTTGAAAGTATTACAATGCATGTAAGGGATATAGTTCATCCATTTAGAGTGGTCTCCCTTGATCTGCATTTTACAGAACCATCTGTTGAATATAATTAGTTGCCTTTACCTGATTAGCAGTTCCTGAAAACAATTGTGACACCTATATCATCACAGGCAGCCAACACAATCTTACACTAGCTGTATAAGGAGTACCATTGTTTTGATATCATACCTGTTGAGCTCATAAGTCTGCCAATTCAGAGAGTAAACCCTTAAGCTGGGTCATACCGATGGCAGGTATCCAAACTTGTTCATCTGTTGCTCCATCACATAGTGTTATGAGTATGTTTATATATATAATTATGCCTGCTTGATATAAGATGGTTACAGCTGATTCAAAGCTAGGCCAAAACATGTCAAATGTCCACCAAGGGGTTGGATCTGTTAAAAAAAAAAGAAAAAAAAAAAAAAAAAAAATTCATGTCACTTACTTGTTCCCGTTCCCAAAAATAATTCATGAATTAAATCATATTTTTTTTCTACAACCTTTTTTTTTTTTCCCTTTAACAAACTCGATACATGAGGTACAAATCACTTGTCCTTAATTCCACTTCACTTAAATTGTCTACGTAATAAGGTAGACTTAAGTGTGAGCTATAAGTCTGTATATTATACAATATCATTATTGTAAATAAGAATAAATAAGTGACTGTCAGTTTAAAATACAAAAAAAAATGCTCAAAATGATTTGTAGGATTTGCATTAACGAATTGTGGAATGAAATCAAACCTTCTAAGATAAATAGGTGTCTGCTGTCAGTTTTGTTAGACTTTCAATTTGAGAGTTGCAGTTGGTCTGTAGCTTAAGATTTTTTGGAAAGCTCGCTTGATTTGATGTTCTTTTCTTTCCTCAGGTTCCAACGTCACCTCGGGGCCTTTATAAGTGTACACTTAATTAGATAATAATTTGTACAGTTTCATGTCCTGTGTTCTATAACTTTATATAACCTAGCTAAACCTCTTCATTATGTCATACATAGAAAAAAATACCCAAGAAATCAAATTAGGTTTTATTCTTATGTATATAGAACATTTTCTAAAAGGAAATCTTCTTGTTATTAAGGTTTCTTTCTGTCAATGGAATCACTTCATTTTTCTCTTCATTGATTATTATATTCTTATTTCTTTTTTAAAAATTGAATATTCTCTTGTTTGTTTGTTTGTTTGTTTGCTGTTAGAAAATCTACCTTGCTTGTTTCTTCTTTGTAGTAAATCAAAATCATTAATACTTTTGTATCCTCCTAATGCCTCAAAGTTCACTTTTTTTTTCAAAATTAACAAGTCATTATGTTTTTAAACAGACTTGTGCATATTGAGTAGAAGTTTTTTGACATATCAAAGAACTATGAGTACTTAGAGCTGTGAGCAAAAATTTAAATCAAAGTTCTGAGAGTACTTAGAGCTGCGAGCAAAAATTTGAATCAAAGTTCTGAGAGTACTGAAATCAGAATTACTAATAATTTGTAATCAAATAGACTTGACAATGGATATTGATACTCTTTATCTAAAAACTGTGTATACAGAGGTATGAAAAATGTTGATGCTGAAAAGTTACCAACTTATATCTGTAATCTTTGATATAAGAGTGAGTTCAGATCAACTGTTAAACTTTTTTTTTTGTCTTTATGATGAATAAGATATCAGAATATAATAAGTTTAACATTTTATATGTTAGAATTAACCTCGATTTTGAAGTAAATGTCGACTGATAACAGTTTCTCTAAGCTTCCTGAACATCTTTTTAGCCACTGCTTCAGAACCAAACTTTTCCTGTGTTGTCCTAAACTTTAATTACCTCTAATCAAATCTTGGTTTTTTTTATTCACATCTGTTGCATTTGTTTGAAATTAAGTACTAACATGCTTCCAGGTCTTCTGTTTTTTTAAATTAAAATTTTCAATTTTTTCATAATACGTAGTATATTTGAGATATAGTTTTTGGGATTAAACTGTTGAAGAAGACAGTGAAATTTTTTTTACTACACTGCAGAATACTCCAATAAATGTAAATCATTTCCTTGCATACAACATGATTTTTTCCCTGATATAACAATTAAGTTAAATATTTTGATCGTATGAATTAACAACTTAATTTAATGACTAATCATTCTCTTTATGTATAATGCTGTTTCCTTCACAGGCAAACTTGACCCAGCTGTTTTCACACGAAGCCCAAATTTCTTCGACTAGATCGTAACATTATCACAGCACTTTTTGCTTTAAAGATTTTTCTCTATTTATTTTGGAATGCTTAGTCAAACTTAACCGGTGTAGTTTATGTAAAAAAAATGATATGCAGATTCACTAAATTAACATGCATGTAAAAAATCTGTACTCTTGGTCCTACTTTATAACGGACCAAAGATAGCTGAAAAAATTGATGGTAATCATGCAATATCGGGCATTATATCTAGATTTTATTATAACTATCAATAATACATGCTAAGATGAAGGTTCCTGATTATTTCATGTACCATATTATATTTATACCCAGATGCTGTAGGTGCCATCAGCGATACTGACTGTTAGTAGGGGATTCTTGGTACCATGTATTCCACTTAGTCATTGAAAAAGAGTAATTTTACTATGTAATCAGATATTTATCAAATAATTAATAGGAAGTGAAAATAGCTATATGAAACAGTTCTATTGGAAAAAAAATTAAAAATGACTGTCCTTAAATAAAGCATTTACTGGTCATCAATCATAAAGGACATTTCAACAATTGAGTGGGTTGTTGACATCCAAATATCAGTCACCTATGATATTTGATTTCTTAGTCTTAATTAGTTTTTACCTTGCATGAATACTGGGTTTTTTTTCATTAAATGTTTGGCTTAGAATTAAGCTGCCTTTTGTCACTACCCTCTAAAGAGAGCTCACTCTTGTCATTGCTGTATAAAGGGAGCTCACTCTTGTTGCTTTGTAAAGGGAGCTCACTTTTGTCGTTCTATATAGGGAGCTCACTCTTGTCATTGCTGTATAAAGTAAGCTAATGTTTCTGCCTTTAAGAGGGATCTTACTCATGTCATTAACATTTAAAGGGAGATTACTCAAGCTATATTCATTGAAAGGAACTCATTCTTATCTCAGCTGAAAACAGTAGGTTATCCCTTCTACATACCCATGCTTCTCACAAACTATCTGTAAATTAGCTCTTTAACTTTAACCTGACTCTCACAAACTATAACTTGACTCTCACTAACTTTAACCTTGCTCTCACTAACTTTAACCTTGCTTTCACTAACTTTATTCTAACTCTCACTAACTATAACCTGACTCTCAATAACTTTAACCTCACTCTGATTAGCCTAGACTTCACTAACTTAAAAAGAAGCTTGCGTTCACTGACCAATTTCTGTTGGAAACTGTGCAAATCTCGAACAAAAAAATCACGAATGTCACAATTAGCTAGTCGGCCTCAAAATCGGATCAAGGGAAGTCACTTCATGGATGATAAAACAGAAATGAATTTGAAGGTACTTGTGGTTTCTAAAATATTTGAACTCAAATCAGCACAGAATAAAATATTCCCAGATGTAAAGTCAGTCCCACTCATCCAGCCACCTTTGTAACCTGCTGAAAATGCATTTGTAGCCCAGAGCCCAGTTGTTTAAAAAGTGATTAGCTTAATCACTGATAGTGAAAATCTCATTTCTCCTTCACTGCTAAACCTATGTGTATATATTTCTTAAAATAGGCAAGTAAGAAGAGACTTGAGAGTGTGATAGAGTTTTGTAAAATTTTGCCAAGTTAGTTTTACCAAAAATGATGGATAAACATTTTGAAATTGTTTTAAACTGTGATTAGCCAAATTGCATTTTGAACACAAAAACAATCCATCAATCCATCACAAAAAAAACCAATTGTAAAACTTTGGGCTGGATTAATGGGTCACGACTATGTGTAGTGAGGTAGGAATAAATGCAACTAAGACTTTGTAATTCTAATATGATTAAATTAATGATGAGTGAAAAAAAGAACTTATCTGAATGAATTAGCCTAGTGTTGAATGTGTATATGGTTGTGTTTTAAGAAAGCACTACAACTTTCAGTTTGTTCTTGTAATTTTCTATATCATTTAAGTGGAGATTGACTTATACATTAATGTTTTGTTGATTTAATCTGTCCTGTTTTAATCGTGGTTCTTATTTACATCAGATCCAGAAAAGCTCATTCCTCCCAAAACAAACTTTGCCCTGACAGACAGTGATGCCCCACATGTTGTTAGTGAGAGTGACGGGACTAAATTCAATGTGTTTGGCAGTGGAACCGACACAGACAATATGCATGGTGGTACGTATTGTTAAGAGTTTTCTGTCTTCGTTCAGAATTTAGTAGCTTGATGGAACTTGTGCAGTATAATGAAAATTCTAGCTGTAGTGTTGAAATACCATTATAACTTACTGATTATATATTCATTGTAAAAAAAAAATTCTCTAAAAGAGTCTTTTTTGCAATGGGCCTGCCTATGTCTAATGCTGTTCAGTAAAATGTTTAACAAAGACTGCCTGATTTTCCAGTAATAAACCCACACCCTACTTCGAGAGTCAGTTTAACAAAGACTGCCTGATTTTCCAGTAATAAACCTACACCCTACTTCAAGAGTCAGAGCCTATGTATTGGCCCATACAGGGCTCATTAAACAATTGTAGTCTATAGCGCTCTCAACAGGGTACACTAAACGGATATGTGCATTGATCTGGTGCCAGTAAGGAATTGATCATTTTTCTCTTTATCTCTGTTTGAATGACATTAGATATTCCTAAGGGAAATATCCCGAGGGAATCTGTCACTGTACATTTTATAATTGAAAAAAAAAGACTGGGTGTGTATTAAGGATAAATATCTCGGCTTTCGTTGATAAAACCGTAAAAACAACACTAACGAAGCTAGAGTAGAATATGTTTTTAAAATACAAGATGGTGTTGTTAATCTATCCAATATTTATTTTCAGGTAACGACCCTGATAGTGTTACAGATGCAGGTCCAATAAAATCCGCTTACCTGTCGAAAATCGGAGTAAAACCGGGACAGCCAGTAGAGGGCAGCATTCTACCGAAGTTTGTCGGAGAGACAGATATAGAACTAAGTGCTATCGCACTGACTACGGAGCAGGTACAAAAAAAAAAAAAGTTTTTTAAATAAAACAAACAACATTAATGTAAATGTGGAAATTAATGCGAGGGAGGAAATTAATGCTAAATATGCAAAGCCCAATCTTTGGCGAAAATTTCTCCCACACATTTTATTTTGTGATGCATGTGGTATTTATGGAACAGGTCCCCAAAAATATTTTGTGGAAATAGCCTCGACACGTATAGTTTACGTATCGAAATTGTGAAATTAATCACCCATGTTAATAACCATGTTTACTGTTTACAAAATACAAAGTCACAAAGTTTTTTTTTCACGTTTGTGTGCTATTCATCTTTAGCATTATTATTATTGTATGCTCAGACAAACACACTCTCCTTCCCTCACACACTTACAAATCATACGTAATTACATACAAATAGACAATACAGGTTTAAAACCAAAGACAACATTTCAAGGTCAAAGATGACATCAGAGACTGTTTGTTGCTGTCACAGGTGTATCCTTGGACACGACTCTTACATAAAACTGCTCTGAATAGCATGTGACATCTAGGAACTCCTTATAATCGGTCTATATTGACAAAACTTTATTTTCGTCCATAGGTGAAAGAGCTGGGTACCTACATCGAGAAATCTGATAATGTCAAGTCGTTGTGTCTGAGGAATTGTGGGATTGATGATGACAAGTTTGACAAGATGGTTGATAGCATTGAGAATACGAAATCTGACATCAAGGTTGGTTTTTACAGACAATTAAAGAACTTCCTATCACAAAATTGGTAAAAAATAAATTATTTTGTTGAACTTGAAAACTGTTGAGGATATGTGGACACACATGATAATGTACACAATGGGGACACTCGACAGTCTACACCATAAATGGATTATGGAAAGCTTGCCCCTTGAAGGGGAGCTTATGCTGTCAACACTGGTGTTGGTGTCAGCGTTGGTTACTAAATAATTTTTCGGAATCGGAAAGAATAATTTTCCTTAAAAATGTATGTAAACATTTTAGATATAGATTTTTTGTCAAATTTAATATCAAGTTTTTGGTGCAGGTGTTAAAAGGAATCAGTAAACTCCTTTATAATTATATTTAGGTATTAATATTTGGTTTGAGGGTTTTTTGCCTTGGAGGTAAACTATCATTTTCCTAAGACAAACATGTTTAATAATAATGATAATTTCAATGCTTACTATAATACAAAACCTAATTTTAACCATGTCCGTTTTACTTTAAATATTGCAATAATATTGTTTTGTTAAAATATTGGTATTCATATATTGTAATATAGATTCTAGTTGGTGAACTCGTCCATTCTTGTGTGAGGAATAATGATATATAATGTGAGGCAAGCTTTGTACCAATGACAGTACTCTTATTGACAATGCAAATGCCAAATACAAGCAAAAACCAAAATACAAAATTTCAATAGCAAAATGAAAAAAAAAAAAATAATACTAACTGTTGCTATTGTTCACACCAGATGCTAAACTTGAACCTTAACAAACTTGGAGACTCGGCCGCTGCTGATATAGCTGACATGATGGGGGAAAAGTCTTCAATAGAAATATTACTGTAAGTACATTTAACTATCTTTTGTTTCAATCTCTCAACTTAAGTGATCCAAACAATCCCCCAATCTCTCAAATTAAGTGATCCAAACAGTTTCTCATCCCAAGTGATCCAAACATTCTGTCATCTCAATTGATCCAAACAATCTCTCAACTTAAGTGATCCAAACAATCTCTCAACTTCATTGATCCAAACAATCTCTCAACTTAAGTGATCCAAACAATCCCCCAATCTCTCAAATTAAGTGATCCAAACAATTTCTCATCTCAAGTGATCCAAACAATCTCTCAACTTAAGTGATCCAAACAATCTCTCAACTTAAGTGATCCAAACAATCCCCAATCTCTCAACTTAATTGATCCAAACAATCTCTCAACTTCATTGATCCAAACAATCTCTCAACTTCATTGATCCAAACAATCTCTCAACTTAAGTAATCTAGTCCATTGTTTTATCATTAATATTGTAATCAAAACAATAAAATTGACCTGTTATTCTTTCAGTATCCATGGGAACCCACTCGGTGACAAGGGAGTAAAGAATTTACTGATGGGCATCTTGGATATAGATGATGATGATGATGATGATGATGAAGATGAAGGTGTCAATCTCAGAGAACTTGACCTTGGGGACACCAACATGGGTGACAGTGGCATGAATAAGGTCGCAACCTTCCTGGAAAAAAACACAACCCTAAAAACACTGAATCTCAACGGCAACAAGGCAGTCAGCGTAGAGGGATGGCAAAGACTTGGAAAAGCTCTCAAGAAAAACAAAACCTTACAGACATTGTCTCTAGATTTCAACAATATTGGTGATGATGGTATTGCTGCCATTGTTGATGGTCTCAGAACCAATCAGACACTACAGACATTGGAATTGGAGGATGTTGGTATCACAAAAAAAGGAGGAAAAATGTTGAGAGACCTTGTAAAAGATAATCCGACGATTTTAGAGGTCACCATTTTCCCAGGAAATAGTATTCCTGACGATATCCGTGATGATATTAAATCATTTCTTGGTCTGAGTAATGAGGCTCACAAAAAGAGGCAGCAGCTGGCCTCATAGACTAACATGTTGCTATGGTAACACATGTACTTATTGCTAGGGTGACACTTGTCTTTTGTATTTATGTGAAAACATATGGTGCCTTTTAGGGGGTTTGTAGGCAAGATTTGTCAACAGTTATTGAATTCTGATCAGTCCTTTATGTTAGAATATGTTTCATTTTGTGCCATTTATCAACACCAGTTTTTGTTTGTTTTTTTTTCATATTTTTATTGTTTTCTCTATAAACACATTTATTTCATTGCTAAAAAAGAAATGAAATAGTGATTTTTTTTTAATTTCCTGCCGCAACCTAAAGTTTTACATCAAATATGATGATTTGTAAGCTGTATGTGCATGTTTTCCGACTCTTCTGTCCAGGTGCACAAAGGGACGTAACTCCATCCAAGCACTGGATAGTGGGATAGCTGTAAACAGGAACAGCCAGACCACTGATGATCAAATCATTGTTGTGTATCAGATATATATATATTTTGTACCGTATTTATCCTCAAATAAACCCCATCCCCTAGTGTAAAAGTTTAGTATTAAAGTTTGGGGAAGGCTTTTTTTTGTGAGCCACTTCAGCTATTTTTAAACTGAATTTTTATTGGTTCTGCAAATATATAGAAGGGAGTTTTATTTGCAAGCAGGGGCTTATCTGCTGATAAATATGGAAGCTGTTGAGCTGTGATAACTTTTTTTCAATAAACTATATCATATACCCAAACTATTCCTTCTTGAATGGAAATCATTCTCTTTTTTTTCCCATATCATATTTTCAATGTTATTGACTTCATTCTGATGAAGTATCCGTCCATTGTCTGCAATTGTATAATCTCTACAATTAATATATCATTTACGGCAACCTGAACCCATTTTAAACTTTAATACATGCATAGATTTTATAGTAATAGATCATGTATATTGATAAAATCAAATGTATATAATTTATCATATTGTATATAGCAATGTTTACATGTTGCCTTGGAGACAGGATTTTTTTTTGTCAGCTTTATATTTTCTTTTTAACATTTACTGTATTGCTGGCAACTACTGCCGTCTGATGTTTAATTATATATAAGGATATATAGAGCCGAGGGGTTCAGCTCATATTGGGCATGTACATAAGTCTGTAGAGATTGTACTTCAGGTGAAATACAGGATTAGGGACCAGTCATTTTGTGACAAATACTAAATAGACATGTATTGTATGTGTGTATATAACTATTATCATTTTAAATTTGTAGATAAATTTAGCGAACCTCAGTTTGGGGAGTTTTTTGACACGTTTTTAAGTTTTATGCAGTTTTAACCTTGTTGTAGTCTAGTGAATTATGTACAAGTGCTGAAAGTTGTCAGAGAATGGTAGATTGTTGTTTTAAATGAACTTGTGTAATAGCTTCTCATAATGTACCTTAGATCATTGAAAAGAATTATTATAGATAGACTAAACTTCCCAATGCTGGGGTGTTTATTAGGACACTAAAGCTTTCCATACCTAGTAAATAATAACTTCCCAATGCTGGGGTGTTTATTAGGATGCTAAAGCTTTCCATACCTAGTAAATAATAACTTCCCAATGCTGGGGTGTTTATTAGGACGCTAAAGCTTTCCATACCTAGTAAATAATAACTTCCCAATGCTGGGGTGTTTATTAGGACGCTAAAGCTTTCCATACCTTGTAAATGATGTTGATAGTCGGTAAACATGCGACTAGATGTCTGTCAGCAAGAGACTAATGATAACATAGATTTAGTTATTGGCAAATTTCAGTGTTGCTAATCTTGATCTGTATTTTCTTTCGCTGTATGCTTCACACCCCATTCAGGGGGGAAACCATTTGCTGCTGATTATTAAGAAACTTTGATAACACTTAAATTATAATGTCTCTCCTCTTATCCTCCAATTGTAAGGTAATTAATCCAGGACAAATTGTCCCTTGCATGTTTTTAGTAGATTTCATTTCAAAATTATATTATTTCATATGTGATTTACCAAATGTTATTAGTCGTTTACATATCAATGCTGATATTTGCCTTCTTGAATCACTTTTTATACCATGCACCTTTTTTTTTTTTTTTTTTTTTTAACTCCAGATTAATTAATGCTATAGCTACAATGTTAAGTGTTGTCGAACATTTTAAACAACATATCCAACCAACACTGTGATAAAAAGGTTGAATTGCTCAATTTAAATATTGTTAAGTATTTTTGGGAATCCTGATGTAAATTCTTTTTGCAGTACACACAGTTAACAGGAATCAAGGGAGACAATTCTATATTTGTGTCAGAGGATTGTTAATTTGTGATAAATTCAGGGTGTCTAGCGTCCAAATTAAACATTCCAGGAATTAATACTTCACAGACCGGCAGTGTTAGTACCGGCCGGCCTTGAAAGTCTCCAAGGCTTAGTATATCAAAAACATCTTATCACTGGGTCTGTCCTCATTTCATAAACAAACTGTTATCCAACCTTTCAGACCATAATAAACAGAGCAGCTCTGGTAAGTCAGAATACCGTATTAAAGGGACGTAACTCTAAGGATGGTTTTGAAAATATTTTTTTTTATTGTAGACTGAATATAATTATAGTGAACAATGAGAGAAATTTGAATTTTATATGAAGTATTTTTAAAAAGTGTAGATGGCAATAGATTTTAACTTACATATTAGTCTTTGGTTAACTCCTAACAAGTTATCTGTGATAGTTAAAATGTTGAACTGCTTGTATTTTAGTGTAATGTCTCCTCTTTTTTTGTTAAACCGGCTCCAATCCACATATACTAAAAGTCCTCTTGATTGCAGTGCTGCACAAAAATCTGAAAACCTTTATTGTGTGAAGTACAAATACCAAACCAGATTGTGAATATCAAATCCAGTAAAGATTTCATTACTTTTGTCTTCACACAATCTATTTTTGACTTTGGAAATTAAAAGAAATCCTATTTATGGTGGTGGAGAGGATTTATGGTATTGGTAAGGCCACTTGTGATGTGTGATCTAACACCACTGTTAGACTAGATCATGCCAGGATAATTATTGTAGGTTACACATTTCTCAATAAAGCTGTAAAGTAGACACTGCCTTGGTTGTCTGTCTGTACACATCTGCCATGAATGGTGCTGTATATTGGTGCTGTCCATCATATCTACATCATACATGCCATACCTCCCGGCGTGAGACAAAATCTCCCTTATTTTCAAGTCATTTATTTCCTCCCGGCAGGAGAGCCCAAATTTCAGTATCATCTTCAGAATCATCTTCAGTATCATCTTCATCATCATAATCATCTTCAGCATCATCTTCAGCATCATCTTCAGTATCATCTTCATCATCATAATCATCTTCAGTATCATCTTCAGTATCTTCAGAATCATCTTCAGTATCATTTTCAGTAATATTTTAATCATCTTCACCACGGGTGATGTTCTTAACACGATATTTCACATTATTTCTTTACATCCAGGTCATCACTGTAAATGTAGGTCAACGTTACTATTTTTAGAAACAGGCCTGGTCGGGCATGGTCATTACATAATAAGATATAAACAACGACAAAACAAGATTTTGGTGTAGAAGTACTGTTTACTGGGTTATCAAAGATAACATCAATGTGTTGGTTTGAGGTTAAAATCTCGTATCACAAATCTTATCGCCGTATCAAACTAATATGTACCTGGTGTGTTACAAAAAGGTGACAAATATTCACTGAGGAGAAACCTGTCTAAACTAAATATCAATTCACACAACGAAGTACAATAATACACTCCCAAGGGATAACCCTCCCTGATCGACTTAGACTCCACATCAGTGGCCTCACTTAAAATACCAACAGATACCCCCTCCCTGGTCAGCTCAACATTAAGTTACCTGACTTAAACTATCAGGAGATATCCCCTCCCTGGTCAGCTCAGCTTAGACTCAACATCAGTGGCCAGACTGTAACAATTGAGGGATACCCCCTCCCTGCATGACCACCATCACCAAATCCAGGATTATTTTTTTTGGATATACGATATTAAAACATGATGTTTGGTACTAAATCAGATTGATCTAAATCCAGGCAATAATTACACCTGGTAAATTGAACATTCCTATTGTTTTCCTTACACCTTCTGGTAAATTGAACATTCCCATTATTTACCTTACACCTTCTGGTAAATTGAACATTCCCATTGTTTAACTTACACCTTCTGGTAAATTGAACATTCCCATTATTTACCTTACACCTGGTAAATTGAACATTCCCATTATTTACCTTACACCTGGTAAATTGAACATTCCCATTGTTTACCTTACACCTTCTGGTAAATTGAACATTCCCATTGTTTACCTTACACCTTCTGGTAAATTGAACTTTCCCATTGTTTACAAAGGAATTTGCAATATGAACAACAGGCATATTTTCTTCATTGACCAGGTATTCACTTAATCATTTTCTTTGCTATTATCGGGTATCTTTTTTAATATATCAGTTTAGAACTTCCCAATACCTAGAGACAATTACTCAGTCCTGCATGGATAGAAAACTTTAAAATTCCAAAATATCTCAATACTTTCCCACATGTTCAATCTACGTAAAAATGCATACTGTGTTATCATGGCTATTGTCCTGTCGTTTCACTGAAATCTAGTTTAGACAGGTTTCAAGGATCTGGGAATCTCATGAGTCGTTATGCATCAGATGTACTGCAGATTCAGATACTCTAATATCATAAGTATTAATCAGAAATGCAGAAAATACAAAATACATACTGTTTTAATATTTCAAATGATTTGACAATTATTCGTTTGACACAGAAAAATGTCCATCAATCTGATTGGCACTCTTGAATGGTTTAATTTCTTACAGAATTCATTTTTTGGCAAGAAATGCAATCAATCCCCGGGAATAAGTAACGATAGGATGTGTCGACCCTTGGTATGAAACATAAAAGAAACCACTCTGTAAAACCAAGATTTTCTTTAATATGTTCCATACGTTGAATTTGAATCGTCAACACTTTTACCCCTGGGAAAGATTACATTACTTTTGTATCACATAAAGGCAAATTAATCTCGGTCCGATATCTAATCAAGACTAAGACAAACCTGGTTGGTTTCTAGTGCTATTACAGACATACAGGAAATCTCGGCCTGTTTACAGTACCTTCTGGAGTTGTCACACAATGACTACAGCCGGTATATCTAAATTTAAAAGTAAAAGTCTGGTCCTTGACCTTAAGGTAAATTAAGACTCCAATTGATTCGATGGAATCTTTACTGTTCAAAGACAGTCAATAGATATATAGAACTGCTAAACGGATAAAAATGAAGAGAAAGAGGGAAGAATATTTCTAACATATATCACAGGGTGACTGTTTAACCTAGGGAAGATATTGAAAGAATCTTTCACGCCCTGGCCCTTGGGGGCGAGACATGAGAATTTCAACCGGAGGGGGAAGATTCTGAATTGCCAAACACGAGGTTTGCCTGGTGTTTGGAAGCTTAAGTATTTTCCCTCCGAGGATTGAGATTCCCTCCTCACATCCATGGGAGTGAATGATCATCTTTCTCTTACAATAATAGAATAAATATTGCTCTTATTCATTTGCCAAAAACCAAAAATCCTCAGGATGAAATGAGTAAGCCTTATGTTTGGCAACTTAACAAGCTCCCACCTCGGGTTGAACAAGCTCTCACCTCGGGTTGAACAAGCTCCCACCTAGGGTTGAACAAGCTCTCACCTAGGGTTGAACAAGCTCCCACCTAGGTTTGAACAAGCTCTCACCTAGGGTTGAACAAGCTCCCACCTAGGGTTGAACAAGCTCCCACCTAGGGTTGAACAAGCTCTCACCTCGGGTTGAGATTCTTATCTCGCCCGAAGAGGTTAAAAGATTCTATTAATCTCACAAGAATAAAGGAAAGACAGCCAGCATGCTACAGATGTAAAACAATAACTGCTCTTTACATTGTTTTATTGTTTCAACAGAGATGTCCTACAACTGTTGTGAATGGGTTTGATAAAAATTGATTAAACGTTCTACAATGGAACTATATAAAGGGTTTATACTGAACTAAGGTCAAATCCACGAATGGAAATATGTTTTAACATGATCAAAATATTAACTTGGTCCCTTGAATCACAGACTTTATCAATCATATCCCTGGAATTTTAGGTAAATCACCATTAGTATGACATATAACATGTAAACACCGTACATGTGTAGGTTGTTAATAGTTCAAAACGGTTAAAACGAATAAATAAACATGCCCATTACTTATTCGAACTTTCCATTCCTTATTTAAAAAGAAGTTCTTATTCTTTTCCTTCATTACGTATTTGATTCTCCCTTTACATATTCAATTCTGCATTGCTTATAAACACTATAAATGATATAATACTATTGAATCAACATTTTCAGTACTTTTCGTCGCTTCCGTTCCCAATTTAGAACTAATGATTTACTCGAGTTTCTAATTACATTTGTATTTGTTCGATTCCCCTTTACTTATTGACACTATGAATACTTAAAAAATAATGATTGAACAGTTTCATTACGTATTCTACATTCTACCATATAATATTTAAAAGTGTTAGTTATCGCTCCTGTGAGATAGACTGGGATGTCTGAACCCCAGGGGAAGACTGAACAAGTTCAAAACAATTACTTTATATGTTCTGGACTTCAGGATTGTTTTTCCTGTTGAAAGTGAAACACACACACACCCAAGTAATGTTGTGAGGGAGATTATATTGTAGTTATATTTAGGACACTGGAGTTATATGTAGGACAACGGAATTACCTGTATGGTACATCTAGGACACTAGAGTTATATTTAGGACACAAGAGTTATATTTAGGACACTAGAGTTATATCTTGACACCAGTTATTGTTAGGACACTGGATATTTAGGACACGAGAGTTATTGTTAGGACACTTGAGTTATATTTAGACACCAGAATTATATTTTGGACACTGAAGTTATATTTAGGACACTGAAGTTATATTTAGGACACTGGAGTTATATTTAGGACATAATAATTATTATTAGACATGAGAACAGTAACTGTACCAATATTTTCCATATCACATGTATATTTATATATTTTTTTTTTAACCATTAAAATCAAAATTGAAAAAAATACAAACAATTCATTAGAACTAGAAATAATACGGCAGTTCTGTCTCATTAATGTTAAATCAAGTTATTATTTTCTTTAAGTGGAAATATTAATATTGTAAAATGGACTACACCCAAACCACACACATTGTCTATATCGCATCACCATCATTGTAATAATCTGGCGTTATCATACATTTGTTATAAAGTACATGCATGTACTTAAAATTTATATTGTTTATAAAGTATGTACATACCACACACAGTAATCATTCAACAGTAAGTCCATGCTTGGTGATAAACTCCTTACTTTGAGTTTATGGGTTGGGTCCTCAACTTACTGCATCATAGATATTGTACATAGTCGGGTCTTCGACTTACTGCATCATAGATATTGTACATAGTCGGGTCCTCGACTTACTGCAGCATAGATATTGTACATAGTCGGGTCCTCGACTTACTGCATCATAGATACGGTACATAGTCGGGTCCTCGACTTACTGCATCATAGATACGGTACATAGTCGGGTCCTCGACTTACTGCATCATAGATACGGTACATAGTCGGGTCCTCGACTTACTGCATCATAGATACGGTACATAGTCGGGTCCTCGACTTACTGCAGCATAGATATGGTACATAGTCGGGTCCTCGACTTACTGCAGCATAGATATGGTACATAGTCGGGTCCTCGACTTACTGCAGTATAGATATTGTACATAGTCGGGTCCTCGACTTACTGCAGCATAGATATGGTACATAGTCGGGTCCTCGACTTACTGCAGCATAGATATTGTACATAGTCGGGTCCTCGACTTACTGCAGTATAGATATTGTACATAGTCGGGTCCTCGACTTACTGCATCATAGATATGGTACTACATAGTCGGGTCTTCGACTTACTGCAGTATAGATATTGTACATAGTCGGGTCCTCGACTTACTGCAGCATAGATATGGTACATAGTCGGGTCCTCGACTTACTGCAGCATAGATATTGTACATAGTCGGGTCCTCGACTTACTGCAGCATAGATACGGTACATAGTAGGGTCCTCGACTTACTGCATCATAGATATTGTACATAGTCGGGTCCTCGACTTACTGCAGCATAGATACGGTACATAGTCGGGTCCTCGACCTACTGCAGCATAGATATTGTACATAGTCGGGTCCTCGACTTACTGCAGCATAGATACGGTACATAGTCGGGTCCTCGACTTACTGCAGCATAGATACGGTACATAGTCGGGTCCTCGACCTACTGCATCATAGATACTGTACATAGTCGGGTCCTCGACTTACTGCAGTATAGATATGGTACATAGTCGGGTCCTCGACTTACTGCAGCATAGATATGGTACATAGTCGGGTCCTCGACATACTGCAGCATAGATATGGTACATAGTCGGGTCCTCGACTTACTGCAGCATAGATATGGTACATAGTCGGGTCCTCGACTTACTGCAGCATAGATATGGTACATAGTCGGGTCCTCGACTTACTGCAGCAAAGATATGGTATATAGGGTACATTCAACATACATTTACATACCTATTTACAAAGTTGTGGTCATTTTTTCATAATTATATTGCACATACATAAGTATTTGTCAAAGCAGGACTTGGAGATAAACAGTAACAATATATATCACTGGGAGTAATATATATCACTGGGTGTATGTAATACAGTGTAAAATGTCAGAATCATCATACACTTTCTCAGCCATTAATAAAATATTCAACTTTCTACAGTTACTATTTACAGCTTCTAACTAGAAATCTGTGAAGAAATATACCACACACCACACACTTCTGTAACGATTCCAACTCGGGAATACATCCCTACATCACTGTATACCAGTAAATATTTACACTTCATCAATTAATCTATCAGACAATAAACCCATCTGTGCATATTGTAATACATAAATGCACTCTATCCAAATTGTCTATGTACGTACGTGCCGGTTTGTAATCGGGTACATTCTAACAAAACATTGTCCCGACCAATTATAACCGGAAGTCGACCGGTCATTTTTCGATCAACTTCTCCAAACCGAATCCTCTGTAAACCGAACGAATATCCTTGTCCCGTGCATGTTCGGTTTATAGAGGTTCCACTGTATAAATGGCCAACAACACACTTTCATCATTCTTCAATACCGCCATCCTGTAACTCAAATCAAATTTGATATGTCGGCCAGGAATAAACCCAGACTAATGGAGGCCGAGAGGGTTGTCAATATTTACCGGTATACAGAAATATAACTTTCACTTACATTTAATACCCGCATATAGCACAGGCTAGTCAAAACATTTAGAACCTCTGTACCATTAAAATATCATGGTGACGACTGGTCTGTAACATCTTCACCAAACTGAGAAGGCCAAATTCTATTTACCATTAAAATCTTCAAATTTAACTACATGTGTATGTACATACAAACATATTCTATAAAGCTGCATCATCGTCAACAGGTAATTAAAGGTAATTCAAATCATCATCAATTTAAATCCAATATATAATGATACATTGTATATATATACATATAACACTAAACAGTTTATATATCTAAAAGTATATTCAAAGCATAATCCCTATATCTATGTACATAACAGTAGTCAAGCCCGTTACAGGTTTATATATATCTTGCAGTATAATGCAGCTATCATTTTCGTATATACAAATCATGATCAGATAAAACAAAGTACAGCGTACCGTATAATTATACAGCTTTCATGTCTTCCCACGGTCTTAGTCATTTACACACATCTGTCAACAACTAAACCTAAAAATAAAATTAATTACTTGCTTCTCATGATCAGGCAAAATTTTTCTAGAAAGAGTTGTTGGCGGGAGTAAATATCTTTTATCATTTTTATAGTGGTAAAAAAAAAGATGATATTTTTATTTTACAAACTAGTGATTATAAACAGCCAATTCAAAATGTGGAAAACAATGATATATTATGGTTCTTAACAATGATATATCATGGTTCTTTGTCTTTGTTTCACATTAATGAACATGTGCTGTATTTTTTTGGTTAAAATCACAATGGATATTACAGTAGAAAGGTTTAAAATTGTTAGTGATGCTTTTTCCACATTCTCTTCGTCCGAAAAATAATGAGGGAGAATTTTGTTTATATTCGACCAGAAAAGCTACAGGAGATAAGAAGCTTTTCTGACTTCAAAGAAGATGAAGGAGGTCCTATGAACCAAGTAATTTTGTTTTTTGGCCTAAATCAAAGTTCGCCCAGTCAGTATTTTACAATACGATTTCATCAGTATGGTTATAAAACTGCTGTGGAGAATTTTCCACAGAAATTTAGATACCACAAGGGTTCCAGCAATGTGCATATGACATCGTCGTAAATGGAATGCTGACTGTATAACGATTTTAATTTACCCACAATTACAATTTACCGCTGATGGCAAGTAAATATAATGTGATAGGCCGAACATTTCTGGAGAAAAACCAGTCTGGGAAGGTCTAGCTTTGGTTTATGGCGCGACTCTCGGCTTGAGCTGTTGACAGAACTCATGTGGAGTAAATAGAGACAACTCTGTGAGAATATTTTTGCATGAATTTACAACTCCTACACAGGTAAGATGTAAGATTATCAGTACTACAGGTACAGGAGTTTTCCTGTAACTATTTAGACGTCCATTATCACACATTCTCATCAGCATGCAATACACATTTATATAAACTGGTTTGAATATCTTACAGGGTTTTTCATCAGATAAAATTCTTCAGTAAAAACGAGACAATGATTACATCCAAAGAATTGGTAAAATAGAACAACTGAGACAATGTCATTGTAATGAAATGATTTGAGGAAACATAAACTTTGTACATAACAGTCCAAGCCATCGGTAACATCAGTACATGTATATAATACAATCAACGTCCTTATCAGCAGATATTATCGGGAGAATGTGGGAATCTAATACATTTTAGTACCATATTTATCTGTGAAGTGGTGGCTCTTTTACACCAGGGGAGAGGGCTTATTGAAGGATAAATACGGTAATTATATATACGTTACAGAGTACCACAGTCATATTACTGTAAAACCCGTCAGAAACCATGATCACAATGATTATTGTTATCGGGACTAGTCAACTGTCAAAATATGTATACAAAACTATAAATAATGACATACTTATTCATGAAATAGCACTAATACACTGACGAGACATATTATTTTTGTCTGCATAATCAAACTACAAACCATCTAATATATTTTGGGTCTGTTAGATAAAAATGCTTGTGTATAAAAATTTCAATATTTAACATTTTTGTTCTTAATAAAGATTTTCAACAGTTAATCATTTTATAACAATTTTCAACAATAGTAAACTTTAAAGATGAAACTGTGCAATAATGTAAAACGGTTTGGGTATGAAGTGGGGCCCATGCAATATCAACACCATTTGTCCAGCAGAATGTTGGTATTATGCATACGAGAGAAACAGATAAAGAGAAAATAGAACATATTTCATGTATACAGCTGAAAACTGGCCATTAGAGTCTTGTAATTAAGAAGTATTGCACTATACAGGATGGTAAATGATATAGGGCTTGCTTTGTACTTGAAAAATATGATTTTTTACCTACAGTCGAATCTGTATGACAGATTTCACTGCCTATCTAAATGTGAATTCTACCTACCATAAAATGTGTTATTTTTACCTACCACGGAATCTGAATGACAGATTTTGCTGTGTAACCTAAATGTAAACTCTACGGTATCTACTATGTGGCAATATATACAGAACAAAATCTGTCAATATGGAAGGGGAAAAAATGTTTTTAGTAACTGCCAACATTAAAGTTATATCTTCAAGACAACAGAATTTATTTCTACAAATTATACAACATTAGTGAGTTAATATGTCAAAACAATTAACTTTATACATGTTTTTAAACATGGGAGACAATAAATACAAACAGCTTCATTTGCATATTTAAAGTATTCTTAAATTTGGCAAAAATACATTTTCAATGATGAATTGCATTTCAAAATCACAAACAAAAGTTGGTAACTAATGACACTAAATCACTCCTTCCAGACTCTGATGGATTTGCTTATGGAAGACGACCAAATGGTTATTTTATTTTGACATTTGTGGATATCTTACAATCTTTTTTTATGTAAAAACATAAAAGGCAGAATTCAGGACAATGGGTATAGTATAAACCGCCCAGATCTAAAGCATAGTCCGTCTACTGGCAAGGTATTGCATCACTATGTCCAATCCTGTATGGGGTTGATTGATTGCAAATTTCAGAAATGTTTAGTGTTGCTGTAGAAATAATGTGTAATCTCAGCTATATTATCTCATAAATAATGTCACGATAATGGTGTATATACAAAAGTTGGCTATATGGCTTTTATGTAAGGGTATTAATTGCACGCATACATCTTATATAGAGGTAAACAAATGGTTGTCCATACAGAAACCTGTAATCTTGTGGACAGACACGTTATTCACACACAAAATAATTCAAGGATAACAAGTGTTTTTTAAAGAAAATAACAGCAAATTTGGTGCTGGATATAATAAATAAAATACATATATGATGTAAGGTGAAGTTACATTTAAATTGGAATCCACCCTATAATTCAATTATATCCTTAAGGCTACATGCTACCTTTCACTGGTATAAACCTTCATTACAAAAGAGTTTAGCACTAATACATCTTTTATGATGTAAGGTGAAGCTACATTAATAATTGGAATCCACCCTATAATTCAATTATATCCTTAAGGCTACATGCTACCTTACACTGGTATAAACCTTCATTACAAAAGAGTTCAGCAATAATACATCGTTTATGATTTTGACTTTGTTAGTTTACAACACATTTGTAAGCAATAGTGTGATGTATAATTCCCTTAACTTAGATAACTTATAATTTCATTAACTAACACTTATTAATTACTTGTAACATTAGTATACTTTTATACATTATATATCAAAATATATGTTTATTTTTTAAGTTACTTTTGTCCAGTTGTGTATTTCCTTTTCCACTGTACCACTGCCAAGAATCCAGTTGTAAGGCTTCAGATTCTACTGACTGGGCTAAAGGGAACTTCCCTGTTGTTCAGACATGTTTCGAGACAAATACCACTGCCACATCCATCTAGCCGAACTGTAACAAGTAGCTGGTGATTTCATCACTATGACAAACCTCTCGCCAGTAACAAGTGGCTCCAGCTAGTAACGAGTGGCTACTGCCAGTAACGAGTGGCTCCAGCTAGTAACAAGTGGCTCCAGCTAGTAACAAGTGGCTACCCCCAGTAACAAGTGGCTACCGCCAGTAACGAGTGGCTCCAGCTAGTAACAAGTGGCTACCCCCAGTAACAAGTGGCTACCGCCAGTAACGAGTGGCTCCAGCTAGTAACAAGTGACTAGTAGGTTGTAAGGTACTTTGAATACATTACATATCACAGATGACAGTATGTTAGTAAGCCCCATTAATGGTAAGTGGTTGAGGAGCAGTAGATATTCATTAAACACTAGATGTTAGCCGTTGTTATCCTTGGTCTGCGAGTGGCTCTACAAAAGTCTTCGGGAAGAGACCCCGCCTCTGTGTATTTCCTTCTATTTCACCCTCCTGTCAATAAAAAAACAGCTTATTACTGAGAATAATTTCATCAACAAAGAATTTTCTATGTCAGCAAAACTGATGACTGTTCTTCACTTTCAAGTGGGTAAGCAAAGAAGTGTTTTACTGCTGAAGTTGGTCATGCATGTCACTCCAGATAGAGGTTGGTAGGAACAGGTGTCTGTGAACAATGTCACTTGAGACAGTCCACCATGCAGACATGTTATCTTACTAGATTGGTCTCAATTTCATCATTATTCCTTAACTTCAAAACATTCCTTTTCTCAAAAACTGTTCATAGGAAAACATAACATAATTTAAAGAAAGCTCTTTAACAAAAATTTTGCCTATAATCCAAAAAAACTGTTTTTTGTTAAGGAATGTTAATGAAACCAGGGCCAGGTCTATATCTACTACTGTATTTTAATGTCTATCTTCCTCTTACCTCAAAACCTTAATTATCTCCCTTTATTAAAAGTTTATATACACTCATATTACCTGGAACAGGAAACTGTTCGTTCATACAGAGAAATCAATCGTTTCGAAATGTCAAGTTTCAGAAAAAAAAATTGTGAAGCTGCAGATGTAACTACAGGCATGAGTCTTTGTCAAGAACAATGCTGGTCCCATTGGTACAAAGTCTTTGTCAAGAACAATGCTGGTCCCATTGGTACAACCGTTACGATGCCAGGAATTATAAATGGCCCACACCTATAATGAAGTACTTACCCACCAATCTTCCTCTTCTTCTCTCAGCACTATGATTATCTCCCCTTCATTGAACGTTAATTCATCCTCGTTGTCAGCCTCGCAGTCAAATAGAGCACGACACCTTAAGCCAATTGGTACCTTTTTCTGTAAAATTCAAAGTCTTGGTCATATCTCTGAAAACCTTACAACCATGATAAAAGTACATCATAATCACTTCATCATAAATCATCATGTTTCGAATATCATTAACAAATCAAAGCTGACACTATACAACTGTGTTATCAATCTGACAATTCACAAATTATTCTAATATTCCTAATTCCATCAAATACAGTGCAATCTTGTTAATCAGGATTGACTCCCGGTAACAAATTTTATCTTTTTTATTTTATATCAGTGCTAGGGAGTAGATTAAGATAAAATATTTTCAATTGTTGAAAGTTTATGTCCCTTAGTTTAGACATTCTAAACCATCAAAATTTTACGTCCCTCAGCCTAGATTTTCTAAAACATGAAGACTTACCTTCAGACATGGGAGTGGTATTGGGGGTAACAGACTTACCTTCTGACGTGGGAGTGGTATTGGGGGTAACAAAGACTTACCTTCTGACGTGGGAGTGGTATTGGGGGTAACATACTTACCTTCTGACGTGGGAGTGGTATTGGGGGTAACAAAGACTTACCTTCTGACGTGGGAGTGGTATTGGGGGTAACAGACTTACCTTCTGACGTGGGAGTGGTATTGGGGGTAACAAAGACTTACCTTCTGACGAGGGAGTGGTATTGGGGGTAACAAAGACTTACCTTCTGACGTGGGAGTGGTATTGGGGGTAACAGACTTACCTTCTGACGTGGGAGTGGTATTGGGGGTAACAGACTTACCTTCTGACGTGGGAGTGGTATTGGGGGTAACAGACTTACCTTCTGACGTGGGAGTGGTATTGGGGGTAACAAAGACTTACCTTCTGACGTGGGAGTGGTATTGGGGGTAACATACTTACCTTCTGACGTGGGAGTGGTATTGGGGGTAACAGACTTACCTTCTGATGTCGGAGTGGTATTGGGGGTAACAGACTTACCTTCTGACGTGGGAGTGGTATTGGGGGTAACATAGACTTACCTTCTGACGTGGGAGTGGTATTGGGGGTAACAAAGACTTACCTTCTGACGTGGGAGTGGTATTGGGGGTAACAGACTTACCTTCTGACGTGGGAGTGGTATTGGGGGTAACAGACTTACCTTCTGACGTGGGAGTGGTATTGGGGGTAACAAAGACTTACCTTCTGACGTGGGAGTGGTATTGGGGGTAACAAAGACTTACCTTCTGACATGGGAGTGGTATTGGGGGTAACATAGACTTACCTTCTGACGTGGGAGTGGTATTGGGGGTAACATAGACTTACCTTCTGACGTGGGAGTGGTATTGTGGTAAGATAGACTTACCTTCTGACGTGGGAGTGATATTGGGGGTAACATAGACTTACCTTCTGACGTGGGAGTGGTATTGGGGGTAACAAAGACTTACCTTCTGACGTGGGAGTGGTATTGGGGGTAACAAAGACTTACCTTCTGACGTGGGAGTGGTATCGGGGGTAACATAGACTTACCTTCTGACGTGGGAGTGGTATTGGGGGTAACATAGACTTACCTTCTGACGTGGGAGTGGTATTGGGGGTAACAGACTTACCTTCTGATGTGGGAGTGGTATTGGGGGTAACAAAGACTTACCTTCTGACGTGGGAGTGGTATTGGGGGTAACATAGACTTACCTTCTGACGTGGGAGTGGTATTGGGGGTAACATACTTACCTTCTGACGTGGGAGTGGTATTGGGGGTAACATAGACTTACCTTCTGACGTGGGAGTGGTATTGGGGGTAACAAAGACTTACCTTCTGACGTGGGAGTGGTATTGGGGGTAACATAGACTTACCTTCTGACGTGGGAGTGGTATTGGGGGTAACATAGACTTACCTTCTGACGTGGGAGTGGTATTGGGGGTAACATAGACTTACCTTCTGACGTGGGAGTGGTATTGGGGGTAACATAGACTTACCTTCTGACGTGGGAGTGGTATTGGGGGTAACAAAGACTTACCTTCTGACGTGGGAGTGGTATTGGGGGTAACAAGACTTACCTTCTGACGTGGGAGTGGTATTGAGGGTAACATAGACTTACCTTCTGACGTGGGAGTGGTATTGGGGGTAACAAAGACTTACCTTCTGACGTGGGAGTGGTATTGGGGGTAACATAGACTTACCTTCTGACGTGGGAGTGGTATTGGGGTAAGATAGACTTACCTTCTGACGTGGGAGTGGTATTGGGGTAACAAGACTTACCTTCTGACGTGGGAGTGGTATTGGGGGTAACAAAGACTTACCTTCTGACGTGGGAGTGGTATTGGGGGTAACATAGACTTACCTTCTGACGTGGGAGTGGTATTGGGGGTAACATAGACTTACCTTCTGACGTGGGAGTGGTATTGGGGGTAACATAGACTTACCTTCTGACGTGGGAGTGGTATTGGGGGTAACAAAGACTTACCTTCTGACGTGGGAGTGGTATTGGGGGTAACACAGACTTACCTTCTGACCTGGGAGTGGTATTGGGGGTAACAAAGACTTACCTTCTGACGTGGGAGTGGTATTGGGGGTAACGAAGACTTACCTTCTGACGTGGGAGTGGTATTTGGGGTAACATAGACTTACCTTCTGACGTGGGAGTGGTATTGGGGGTAACATAGACTTACCTTCTGACGTGGGAGTGGTATTGGGGGTAACAGACTTACCTTCTGATGTGGGAGTGGTATTGGGGGTCACATAGACTTACCTTCTGACGTGGGAGTGGTATTGGGGGTAACATAGACTTACCTTCTGACGTGGGAGTGGTATTGGGGGTAACACAGACTTACCTTCTGACGTGGGAGTGGTATTGGGGGTAACATACTTACCTTCTGACGTGGGAGTGGTATTGGGGGTAACAAAGACTTACCTTCTGACGTGGGAGTCGTATTGGGGGTAACATAGACTTACCTTCTGATGTGGGAGTGGTATTGGGGGTAATATAGACTTACCTTCTGACGTAGGAGTGGTATTGGGGGTAACATAGACTTACTTTCTGACGTGGGAGTCGTATTGGGGGTAACAGACTTACCTTCTGACGTGGGAGTGGTATTGGGGGTAACAAAGACTTACCTTCTGACGTGGGAGTCGTATTGGGGGTAACATAGACTTACCTTCTGACGTGGGAGTGGTATAGGGGGTACCTCCTTGTCGGGTAATGGTTGTCTAGTGGGTAACACTGGAGGAGTCACCGGTCCCATATCTGCCAATATAAAGGGGACAGTGTTAAACAACATCTCCTCTCACTGAAATACACATTCGGCATGAAATCTATCTACAAACTCTTAACTTTTTCTAGTTTCTCACATTTTTTGTTTGTAATCAGATTCTGGTGTTAGGTTTCCTAAAACATCCTGAGCAATTTCTGGAAACAAAGTGTAATTAGACAAAAGATTATTTTACCCTCATCAGTTGATGACTGTGTCCGTGTCCGATAACTTGTAGGTCTTCCTAATCCGATACCAATGGCCCGGAATTCTGGTGGTGCAGGTCTTGGAGGAGGGTCTGATGGAGTCCTCTTGTGTGTAGGTCGCTGAGGGAATGGCTCAGAAGCATTTCGGTTATGACCTTGACCTTGACCTTGACTTATACCCATTGATGAAGGTGGCTGTTTCTTGTTCCTCGGGGGCAGGGGCGGGACATAGGGTGGGGCATTAGAATAGGACATGTCCTTAGTCTCAGACACAGCGGGCGATGCCTGCACTCCTCCCCCACCATTGGTGGCTCCAGTATTGTTATGTAAACCAGGAGTATCTACAAGCCAAAGCAAAACCAATCCAATTTAAACAGCATTATATTGGTACGAAGTCTTGTAACAGAAATAATGTCAGAGTCTGAGCTTGTAACAGAAATAATGTTCAAGTCTGAGCTTGTAACAGAAATAATGTCCAAGTCTGAGCTTGTAACAGAAATAATGTCCAAGTCTGAGCTTGTAACAGAAATAATGTCAGAGTCTGAGCTTTTAACAGAAATAATGTCAGAGTCTGAGCTTGTAACAGAAATAATGTCCAAGTCTGAGCTTGTAACAGAAATAATGTCAGAGTCCGAGCTTGTAACAGAAATAATGTCAGAGTCTGAGCTTGTAACAGAAATAATGTCAGAGTCCGAGCTTGTAACAGAAATAATGTCAGAGTCTGTTCTAATGATCACTATTTTATGCTTTTTAGGTTTCAATAGAATAAACTACTTCAGAATTTTTAGAAACAATTGTAATTTTCAAGATATATGCTAGCATTAAGACTTTTGTTTCCTCTCAATTAGGCTGAACATCAATGGTGTACAATTCTGATGATGGTTGGGTACCTAACAGACTACAATGGTAGTAATCAGTTGAAGATTAGGGGTTAGCAGGGTTGGTAAACACTAAGGGAGGGAACTCTATACGATAAAACGTAAGTTTATAAGGGAAACTAGACATTGTCATCTTATCATGGCCAGAAAAAAATCAATAAACATTTTTGTTTTCAAAATACCAGTACCAGGTACATTAATGTACATTAACTTTCCAAGGGGGATTACTCTATATAAGCATGCTTCTAATCAAAGTGGGTAAATAGATTGCATTCTGGGATATAAATTTCAAAATAGATTGCATTCTGGGACATAAATTCAAAACAGATTGCATTCTGGGATAAAACTCAAAACAGATTGCATTCTGGAATATGAATTCAAAACAGATTGGATTCTGGGATACAAACTCAAAACAGATTGCATTCTGGGATATAAATTCAAAACAGATTGCATTCTGGGATATAAATTCAAAACAGATTGCAATCTGGTAAATGAAGCTATCTTCATGGTGTATACTGACATAACTACGACACTTTGATTGAAATCTCAATATCAAAACACAACTCAATGTTCATGCAATACATTACAGCGGAGTCGTATGAAGACGTTATATCAAAGACATGATGCTGTGCAAATTGGCAGATCAGGGAATGTTTATTGAAACTATCAAACATTCATGCAAAATCTCTCATTAGCATAGGTTGTTGACTGAAAAGACTTTTTGAAGTTATCAATTTATAGAATCTGTATGGTGCCATCAAGAGAAATATTCCCATAATTCTTGTTTTAAACAGAACTTCATGAAGAAAACAATTCTACAAAATGTGAATTAAGTTAAAAGCAGTCCTATTATTATACTCAAAATCACTTTCTCATGCTTAAGTTCAAAGGTTCATTTTTCTTATTCTGAGTCCAGCTGGGGATGAAACATATTAACTAGGAAATTTCTCTATAACATAATACAATGTGAGTTTGGCTTTGTGTACTGAAGTATTAATGTTTTAAGATAAACTATGTAATCTTATTAATTTTCTGTGAAGCATATTTTGTCACAGAATTATATAACATAATTTAATCTAAAACTGTGAAAAGATTTTTCCAGAAATATTACACTTGAGGATATCTTATACATTGTAATAGACTGTGCCTCCTTAACATTAGTGTTGTAAAAGGAAATCAATTTACACAATAGTTTGTGTCTTTACTAGGTTTATTGCAACATCAACAGACAGGGTCATATTAAGTTCCTTGTTGTAGCTGGTGGCTACCACACTCAACACCATATTTGAAGCCTGTCAAATACTCGGTCTCCTGAGAGACACACTGGAAATGAACCACAAATTGTCACCTGAGGTTGACAGTCCAGTGCTCTACCTATGGAAGCAATCAGGCCAAAACAAAGGAAGCAACTCTTCAATTCTCAAATATTAATCTAAAGGGAGATAACTCTTCACATCACAAATATTAATCTAAAGGGAGATAACTCTTCACATCACAAATATTAATCTAAAGGGAATAACTCTAAAAATGCCATAACATAAATAATGTGAGTGAGATGGTAGGTAATTATGTTACAAGTAGGTCAGGGAAGTGTTCCATGATAATACAACATCACCATGCTTATGATACCTCTACAAAACATTCAGGGGAGACAATCATGTTTACAACACAGTCATGCCGATCGGAGTAGTTACTTACAACCACGCACACTGTTACGATGTTTACTGCTTGATTGATTTACAAACTCTAGAAGTAGGAAAATGAAGCTTGAAAAAATCATAAAATCTTAATTGAAGAAAAAAAACTTTTGGTAAAAAATCACAGTTCAATCATCTTTAACAGCAACAAGACAATCTAATTTTGTGAATATCATGAAAAACTACATCAAATCATACCTTTTAAACCATTTTAATTGTTAAAAAGTAACGTTTGTTAAAGAAAGATATTATCGATATTTATACATATTATTCTTAGCTTCATGTCCTTTAAAGATTTTCCTATGGTTAATTTTCCTTGTTACAAAAACACAACATCAACACAAGAAATTTCAATGGTAGTAATATATTAGATTTGCAGAAAAAATGGAGCTCTAGATTGTGCAAAGACCATTTCTATGGGAATGTTTTCTTTTTTCTTTTCACATGCTATTTATATATAATAATATATGCCCTTCCATGTCAGTTTTCATTGTTCAGTGATGAGCCCATCCCCTACTCCAAGTACCATAAGGCTTATTACTACAATAAAAGCATATCTTCCTCAACAGTATGTGACTGTCATAAACTCTCATTCTTTCAGATAATTGCTGTGGAGGCAGTTGCCATGACAACAAAGAACTTACTCTTTGGCTTGCTGTATGTGTAGGGGACTGACCCAGGGCCTCTATTGGCTGAAAGGTCGTTCTGACTCCCCTGGGGGTCAGATAATCCCGTTATCAAACTTGGTGGCCTTGACCTCTGCTTCCTCTCAGGAGTATTCTGTATATAACCAGATTGCAATAAAATATTAATTTTCTTTCCAACATGAAAAATAATTTGAAATGCTTTTTTCTTAAATGTATTTTGTTAAACATTTTATTTCGACAAACTAAATGCCAGACTAATTGGTTTGAAAAGATAAGAAATAATTTCATTGATCACATTTCATCTGGAAGGTGGTTTTGACCTCAAATTAACCTCTGACCCTTAATACTGACCTCTAGTTCGTCGTCGCTGTCAAAGTGTTCAGGATAATAAGGTTCTTCCTGTAGAAATACAAATTAGTTCAATCTTGTTATATGCATTGTTTTTCTCCACACAAGTTAGTTATGATGATAAAGACACAGTTGGAATGCCTAGACCCATAATGGTAAATAAATACTTAACATCAAGCTAGATCTTCCTCTAAAGTTAAAAAGTAAATGCTATTACTGCCACAAAAGTCTTTTAGGCACATCAACTAATAAAATAAAAATTTATAAAAAATTTAAAAAAATTGCTACATATTTTTGAAAATAAGGAAGGAATATTTATGTTTAATAGTAATGCTGATTTTAAACCAGGCACAATTTTTTCGAGCTTCAGATTTGAACTATGAACTTGATCTTGGACTTACCGACATAAGGTCCCAATCTATGTTGACATTCTCAAAAACATCCTTTCTTCCCTGAATTGAAGCTTGTAACTGGAAAAAACAAGCAAATTCTTGGCTTAACATGTCATTATAGCTCGACACTCGACACAATGATAAATTCTGTGGAGCCATAATTAAGGGTTAACTGTAATATTTTTTTTACGTTATTGAGCAATAACACAAAAAACTGGGGTGTACTCTGAATAAACCGCGAAGCATTTTATGAAAAGAGTACACCCCAGTTTTTTGTGTTATTGCTCAATAACGTAAAAAAAATATTACAGTTAATCCTTATAATTTAATTAACAACGATAAGAAACATTTTCATGAAGTTTAACATGTTTATTTTGCTCCAGATATTTAAAAACACATTGATAGATACAAAATCCTGTGAACAACGATTACTCCGCTACTTCCGGTATAACTGAAAGTAGTTCCTTTTATTTTTTTTATGTTATGAGATGATAACATAATTTTTTGAGCCAATGAAAATGCTTGTTACAAGCAAAATTAAATTATTATATTATAACTCAAAGAAAAAAGTAAAGCCTTATACAGAAGTTAGATATTTAATTGAACACATACAACAGGATCAAGTAGATTTTGCAAGATTATTTTCTTTCACAATAAGCTACAGCATACATATTTCAACCGTGAGATAATTCCATTATCTAGTAATTTTCTGTTTCTCCAAATTTATAATCATCAAAATAAGGCAAAATGATGATTATATACAATGGTTACCTACAAAAATTTCCAGAAAAATATCCAAAACATCAGATTTAATGCAAATTGTTTGGAACCTCATAAACAACTAAGTAAAATCTCATGAAATCTCACAAAATCAATAGTGTTTGCAAAAAAATTCTTGTGACTTATTTGCCAGGCAAGCTGCATGATTTCTTGCATGTGTGTGTGTGCTAGTGAAACCAAAACAGTTGACATACCAGATCAGCACAGAGTTGGAAGCCATTATCCCGAGCAATGTCCAAAGCAGTTTTACTGTCAGCATTTTCCACGTTAGCCAGGTCAGGTTTGGTTCTCAGCAGTAGTTTCATACACTCGGCCTTATTGCCGAGGGCACACGTGTGTAATGCAGTGTTTCCATCCAATGTCTTCAGAGCAAGGCTGTCTCTGAAAATCAACAGCTCTAACATTTTACAACAGAGGAGGTACAAAACACAACTTAATAAGAAAATCTGTTTATTACAAATATCACATGAACAAGTGAAATGTTTTGTGGCTTCAAAAAGTCATCAATTCATTACAGGATACCGGGTTGAGTTAATTTTTATTCACTTCATAACAAGCAGAAAGTTCATATTAATCTGTCCAGAGGATTCAAGATAACCATCTCCTAAAGAATCGATGAAGACTAGAGTCAATGTCACATCGATTCTGTGTGTACCTAGTACGGGCTATTCCATTAAAATACCTACCTGACCCCAGGACTCCACAGTAAATCACTTCTATACATGGTTGGATTGCCTTCCTATTACCTCTATGTAATTTACTAAATAAATTCTATGGGTGGTACCCCTTAACCAAACCTGGAGGTAGCACACCACAGTAAGACAGCCTGGCCATGGGCAATTTTTTTGTTAAGCAAATAACTCCTGTATTATGATATGTATAAAAAATGAAAAAATAAATGTACACTATAATTGGTATATCCAGTATGAAGTAGTACATACAGGCTTCACATTTATTAAAACAAAAATCAATAAATTGGTTCCGGATTTTAAATATCCGGATTTTCCGAACGTGTGTTTACACAGGAAATTTAGTTTCGCCTACAGCGCAAAATGGAAGCCCACAGAAAAGGTAAGATAGCGGAAAAACTTAATTTACAACATATGTCCAAACAAGATTAATTCTGTCTTTGGGATAGAGATATTTAATTTTAAATAGGTTTCAGAAAAAAATTGTGTAGAGAATTGTGCCATTTTGGGTCAAATATCATAATATTTTGCAATTTTTGAGAATTTTTTAAGCTGTTACCATGGTATTCACAGCTCTAAAAATCACAGAAAATATCAGTTTACTTATCCTTCAGAGCTCTATTAAAATTGCAAATGTTGTACAGATTTCAAATATATATACTTTATTAGAGGTTATATGTAAGGTTAACTGGCAATGTTTACATATCTAAAGCATGTGCCATATTTTTCAGAATTTGGCATTTTTACTGTACACTGCTACCTTATAAGGGCTGAAAAATGTTATTTTTTGGAAATTGTGCTTAATTATGCTTGATTAAGCTTCATTTTAGTTCATTATTGCTCAAAAATGCATAAAAACAATTTAAAACTTGTTTATTATCAGGCTTGTCATATTAGAGGAATCAAGGGAGGTAACTCGCATATTTACCCATTTTAAGGGTGGGTTAATTAAGCATAATGTTAATGAGTCAGTGTAAATTGAAAAGATATTCTATGTTTTATAACAAACCCAAAATAACTTATTGGGTATCTAACAAACCATATAGACCGAATTCTGGTTTGTTTTACCTGATTTATTACCCCGTATCCATGGAAACTATTGCAGTAAGTGTTATTTTTTGAAATATTTGGTGAAACCATTATTTTCAATTTATTTTTACATTGGTAAGCATGTAATTTCAATTGATGGAGTGTACGGTTGATACAATATTGTCAATTATTGTCACTTCCTTCGGTAAAGCAGAAAAAATAGCATTTTCCGCATAAATGGGATCAGCGGACACTTTCATATGATCATTGGTACATATCTGAATTACCGGGGTGGAAACAGATGACTGTGATGTCATAGGCATGACATTTTGAAATCTTGGATGTCATGTCATGATTTATCAGTTAGAATATTGCATGTGTTGCTAAGCTGAGGTTTGGAAAGGAATTTGGTTATTTATTATGACACCATTGAGTATTTATGACGTCATAGATACCATCTGATGACGTCATAGTTACTGATGACGTCATGGTAACTATGACGTCATATTACAAGGCTAAATTTGATAGTTGTATAGTATTTTTTGCTTGATTACATGCACAGAGACTCAAAGTACCACATTCAACTCAAAACACAACTTTATTCAAGAGATATACAGAATTATGGGAGTTTTCATCTTTAAAATTACCTCCCCTTATTACTGGATTGGGAGAAAAAGTTGTCAAAATACACCTCTCAGGGAAATCAGCAATACTCGGTGACTATTAAAGATACACAGTAACCCGATATGTCATTTTGTTCGTCGGAACATATTCTAGACATTCATGGGGTTTTTAGTAAAATTAGAATTAACGAAAGTGATGTATAAGGTAGCACACCACAGTAAGACAGCCTGGCCATGGGCAATTTTTTTGTTAAGCAAATAACTCCTGTATTATGATATGTATAAAAAATGAAAAAATAAATGTACACTATAATTGGTATATCCAGTATGAAGTAGTACATACAGGCTTCACATTTATTAAAACAAAAATCAATAAATTGGTTCCGGATTTTAAATATCCGGATTTTCCGAACGTGTGTTTACACAGGAAATTTAGTTTCGCCTACAGCGCAAAATGGAAGCCCACAGAAAAGGTAAGATAGCGGAAAAACTTAATTTACAACATATGTCCAAACAAGATTAATTCTGTCTTTGGGATAGAGATATTTAATTTTAAATAGGTTTCAGAAAAAAAATTGTGTAGAGAATTGTGCCATTTTGGGTCAAATATCATAATATTTTGCAATTTTTGAGAATTTTTTAAGCTGTTACCATGGTATTCACAGCTCTAAAAATCACAGAAAATATCAGTTTACTTATCCTTCAGAGCTCTATTAAAATTGCAAATGTTGTACAGATTTCAAATATATATACTTTATTAGAGGTTATATGTAAGGTTAACTGGCAATGTTTACATATCTAAAGCATGTGCCATATTTTTCAGAATTTGGCATTTTTACTGTACACTGCTACCTGGAGTCCTGGGGTGGGGTAGATGTTTTATTGGAAAAGTCTGAGTGCTACTTTCCTGTGTTAGCATGTTATGTTCTCAATTACTTCACCAAAAGTCTTTGACATTGAATCTTATCTGTCTGTATATATCACCCCGCCCCCTTTAGTAAGTAGGGGGTATAACAAAGAATCTCTGTATATATCACCCCGCCCCCTTAGTAAGTAGGGGGTATAACAAAGAATCTCTGTATATATCACCCCGCCCCCTTAGTAAATAGGGGGTATAAAAAAAAATCTCTGTATATATCACCCCCGTCCCCTTAGTAAGTAGGGGGTATAACAAAGAATCTCTGTATATATCACCCCACCCCCTTAGTAAGTAGGGGGTATAACAAAGAATCTCTGTATATATCACCCCCGCCCCCTTAGTAGGTAGGGGGTATAACAAAGAATCTCTGTATATATCACCCCCGCCCCCTTAGTAAGTAGGGTGTATAACAAAGAATCTCTGTATATATCACCACGCCCCCTTAGTATGTAGGGGGTATAACAAAGAATCTCTGTATATATCACCCCGCCCCCTTAGTAAGTAGGGGGTATAACAAAGAATCTCTGTATATATCACCCCGCCCCCTTAGTAAGTAGGGCGTATAACAAAGAATCTCTGTATATATCACCCCGCCCCCTTAGTAAGTAGGGCGTATAACAAAGAATCTCTGTATATATCACCCCGCCCCCTTAGTATGTAGGGGGTATAACAAAGAATCTCTGTATATATCACCCCCGCCCCCTTAGTAAGTAGGGGGTATAACAAAGAATCTCTGTATATATCACCCCGCCCCCTTAGTAAGTAGGGGGTACAACAAAGAATCTCTGTATATATCACCCTGCCCCCTTAGTAAGTAGGGGGTATAACAAAGAATCTCTGTATATATCACCCCGCCCCCTTAGTAAGTAGGGGGTATAACAAAGAATCTCTGTATATATCACCCCCGCCCCCTTAGTAAGTAGGGGGTATAAAAAAAAATCTCTGTATATATCACCCCCGTCCCCTTAGTAAGTAGGGGGTATAACAAAGAATCTCTGTATATATCACCCTGCCCCCTTAGTAAGTAGGGGGTATAACAAAGAATCTCTGTATATATCACCCCGCCCCCTTAGTAAGTAGGGGGTATAACAAAGAATCTCTGTATATATCACCCCGCCCCCTTAGTAAGTAGGGGGTATAACAAAGAATCTCTGTATATATCACCCCGCCCCCTTAGTAAGTAGGGGGTATAACAAAGAATCTCTGTATATATCACCCCCGCCCCCTTAGTAAGTAGGGGGTATAAAAAAAAATCTCTGTATATATCACCCCCGTCCCCTTAGTAAGTAGGGTTTATAACAAAGAATCTCTGTATATATCACCCTGCCCCCTTAGTAAGTAGGGGGTATAACAAAGAATCTGTATATATCACCCCGCCCCCTTAGTAAGTAGGGGGTATAACAAAGAATCTCTGTATATATCACCCCGCCCCCTTAGTAAGTAGGGGGTATAACAAAGAATCTCTGTATATATCACCCCGCCCCCTTAGTAAGTAGGGCGTATAACAAAGAATCTCTGTATATATAACCCCGCCCCCTTAGTAAGTAGGGGGTATAACAAAGAATCTGTGTGTATATCACCCCGCCCCCTTAGTAAGTAGGGGGTATAACAAAGAATCTCTGTATATATCACCACGCCCCCTTAGTATGTAGGGGGTATAACAAAGAATCTGTGTGTATATCACCCCGCCCCCTTAGTAAGTAGGGGGTATAACAAAGAATCTCTGTATATATCACCACGCCCCCTTAGTAAGTAGGGGGTATAACAAAGAATCTCTGTATATATCACCCTGCCCCCTTAGTAAGTAGGGGGTATAACAAAGAATCTCTGTATATATCACTCCGCCCCCTTAGTAAGTAGGGAGTATAACAAAGAATCTCTGTATATATCACCCCGCCCCCTTAGTAAGTAGGGGGTATAACAAAGAATCTCTGTATATATCACCCCGCCCCCTTAGTAAGTAGGGGGTATAACAAAGAATCTCTGTATATATCACCCTGCCCCCTTAGTAAGTAGGGGGTATAACAAAGAATCTCTGTATATATAACCCCGCCCCCTTAGTAAGTAGGGGGTATAACAAAGAACCTCTGTATATATCACCCCGCCCCCTAAGTAAATAGGGGGTATAACAAAGAATCTGTGTGTATATCACCCCGCCCCCTTAGTAAGTAGGGGGTATAACAAAGAATCTCTGTATATATCACCCCACCCCCTTAGTAAGTAGGGGGTCTAACAAAGAATCTCTGTATATATCACCCCCGCCCCCTTAATAAGTAGGGGGTATAACAAAGAATCTCTGTATATATCACCGCGCCCCCTTAGTAATTAGGAGATATAACAAAGAATCTCTGTATATATCACCCTGCCCCCTTAGTAAGTAGGGGATATAACAAAGAATCTCTGTATATATCACCCTGCCCCCTTAGTAAGTAGTAGGTATAACAAAGAATCTCTGTATATATCACCGCGCCCCCTTAGTAAGTAGGGGGTATAACAAAGAATCTCTGTATATATCACCCCGCCCCCTTAGTAAGTAGGGGATATAACAAAGAATCTCTGTATATATCACCCCTGCCCCCTTAGTAAGTAGGGGGTATAAAAAAGAATCTCTGTATATATCACCTCGCCCCCTTAGTAAGTAGGGGGTATAACAAAGAATCTCTGTATATATCACCCTGCCCCCTTAGTAAGTAGGGGGTATAACAAAGAATCTCTGTATATATCACCCCCGCCCCCTTAGTAAGTAGGGTGTATAACAAAGAATCTCTGTATATATCACCACGCCCCCTTAGTAAGTAGGGGGTATAACAAAGAATCTCTGTATATATCACCCCGCCCCCTTAGTAAGTAGGGGGTATAACAAAGAATCTCTGTATATATCACCCTGCCCCCTTAGTAAGTAGGGGGTATAACAAAGAATCTCTGTATATATCACCCCGCCCCCTTAGTATGTAGGGGGTATAACAAAGAATCTCTGTATATATCATCCCGCCCCCTTAGTAAGTAGGGGGTATAACAAAGAATCTCTGTATATATCACCCCGCCCCCTTAGTAAGTAGGGGGTATAACAAAGAATCTCTGTATATATCACCACGCCCCCTTAGTAAGTGGGGGTATAACAAAGAATCTCTGTATATATCACCTCCGCCCCCTTAGTAAGTAGGGGGTATAACAAAGAATCTCTGTATATATCACCCCCGCCCCCTTAGTAAGTAGGGGGTATAACAAAGAATCTCTGTATATATCACCCCGCCCCCTTAGTAAGTAGGGGGTATAACAAAGAATCTCTGTATATATCACCCCCGCCCCCTTAGTAAGTAGGGGGTATAACAAAGAATCTCTGTATATATCACCCCCGCCCCCTTAGTATGTAGGGGGTATAACAAAGAATCTCTGTATATATCACCCCCGCCCCCTTAGTATGTAGAGGGTATAACAAAGAATCTCTGTATATATCACCCCGCCCCCTTAGTAAGTAGGGGGTATAACAAAGAATCTCTGTATATATCACCCCCACCCCCTTAGTAAGTAGGGACTTACTGTGATGAATTCTGAATGATAAAGTCTACAATATGAGGAGGATATCCCTCCTCCTCCTCGATGGCCAGATGTAACGCTGTCTCTCCATTCTCCTGAAATATAATAACAGTACAGTTTACAAACCAACAAAAGCATCCTATCATTCCTATGATCATGTTACTTGTCTAGAAATTCTCAATTAGCAATCTTATGTAACATGGAATTTACTGAAGTCAATAATTTCACATGCTACTATAATATAACTTTATTTATTTTAAAACAATTGTGAATCTATTAATATTAATTTTTATTAAACACTCTTGTTGGTCCAGATTGAGGTGCACGATTTTGGTTTGTTTGCTTTGTTATATTTAACGTCCTATTAACAGCCAGAGTCATTCAAGGATGTGCCAGGTTTTGGAGGTGGAGGAAAACCACCGACCTAGGGTCAGAACCTGGCAACTGCCCCACTTGGTTTCGAACTCCCAACCCAGAGGTGGAGGGCTAGTGATAAAGTGTCGGGACACCTTAACCACTTGGCCGCCGCGGCCCCACAGTGCACGAGGGGTCTTAGTATTGTAGAAATTTGAACCTACCCCCCTCCCAGTTTCCTCCCTGAGTAAGACCCCATTACAGGGCAGAGGCATAAAAAAAGACACCCTTAACAACCATAATACCACAATATGTAAACAAGATAAATACTCACACAGTCAGGGAGGTCAGTCATTAGGTCTAGACCTTCAGCATACACCTGTAGCAAGGCATTAATATCGTGCGTCAGTATCGCCTGCTTCAGGTCCTGTTTGAGGTCATCCTTGTATGTACATGTGATTATTGCGTATTTGTGCTCTCCGTATTTTGATTTTATGAAATTAGATCTTTCCTCCCTGCAAAATTTCAATATGGTTAAAATGATTTCGTAAAACCCTTTAGTATTATTGATAAAAAAAGTCATTTAATACGACTTTTAACTTTTCTCAAGAGATCACAAAATGTTCAGAAAGGTTTTTACTCAAAGTGGTTAAATTTTCAGCTGTTTTTGAGAGTAAATAAAAGGAGTAAAATGAAAGCTATATATAATACAAGAGATATTGAAATAAAATTAACCAAAAATTAAAATGATTTCCTTGAAAATATATCCTTTATTTCTTACTTTTGGTAAAACTGAAAATTTGAATCCTCCAGCAATTCAACTTTACAGTGAGTTTGACATGAATCTACTTACATTGGACTAGATAATGTTGGTTTAGTTGAAGGATCTAACTTGGCTTCCAATATGTCATTAAAATACCCGTTTCCTACCACTCTGGCTATCTGTAACAAAAACACAACAATCGATACAGAGAAGTAACACAAACACTCGATACAGAGAAGTAACACAAACACTCAGTTTTCAGTACATTTTCACACTTTTTTCAAGCATAACTTTTGTAAAGTTTTAAAATCTTGAAAAACTTCAATATTACTGCGACTCTGCAGTTTTTATGAGATACCCAGTTTGTTAATATCTTGATTTTGAACTTGAATTATTTCAAACCTCGTCACTACTTTCAAATTCATATACAGACACTAATCTGTGAGTCCTATCAGCCTAGTTGTTTCAGCCTCTGTAACTTACTCAACTCATCTATAATCAGACTAAAACTCCTACATTTGTATGTCCGCTAGGTTGTTGGTGACTTACCAGTAACTGTGAGGTACCCAGCTCGTCTATAACCAGACTCTGAGTCCGAGATATATGTACACCTAGTTGTCTATGAATACCACAGCATTCAAGACAAATCAGGACACCAAGGTTTGTCGATAGCCACTCTGGTTCTACAAAAAAAACATGCAAATTTATTGGATTTTTTTTTTTTTTTTTCAGATAAAAAAGTCTTCATTTCTTTGAGTCTACTTTTTACTTTAATCATAAAACCTGATAAATTCTAGACAAAATTAGTAAAACTGATATGAAGAAAAGTGATATGATAAAAGTAAAAACGGCTACTTTCTGTCGAGATTAAACACCATTTTGTGTTGTAGATTTTACCTGGTGCATTACAATCACAGCACATGCTGTTTCCTGGTAACCGACGTACACGATCTATAATACTGGCAGTTAGCTCCCGTACGCTCTGATTGAGTGCGGGAGTATTGCTATTGTTTTGAAACGCCTTCATCAGAACTTCTTCCTTCGCATTATTCAACACGGAGATCCACCTATAACATAATAGTCATTGGTAATTTAGAGTTATTTCCCTTTGTACATAAAGTATACAGTGGACCCTCTATAATCCGAACACCTTCGTTCCCAGTCCAAACCGTCCGGATTACGAGTTTTCCGGACTGCCGAATTTCGTGTACCAGGTCAAAAAAATTGTCGTGTAAGAGTTATCTCCCTTGATTATATACAATCCGGGACGTTTCATAAACACGTCTAATTGTCAGACTTTTTAACAATAAATATACTTATGTTTCTGATATGATTCTTGTTTTGTTTTGTAGAAAGTAAAAAAATAAACTATGTTTTTAAAAGAACATGTAAAGTGAAAGTTGTTTTATTTATAGTGACCTACAAACAACACACATGTGTCACGTCCCGGAGGTTCACAAACAAGTAGAAATTACAAACGTTAAATACCTTAAATAAAATACCCGGATTTTACAACTTACCGTCAGTCCATGTTTTTTTATGATTTTTACGTACCAGAAACCCCAAGCTATCTATTTAAAAGTACGCGACACCAGCGAGAACTACCCAAGATGTCCGATAATTATTAAACCCGTATTCACTTAACAATGTGACGCTTAGTTAAGTATCAGACGACTATTGACTAATTTGTGTGTAATCAACCCAGTTCTTGTGATCACTGGTTAATACGTAAATGTGTATGTAATTAATAACATGCATCTTTCAATGAGTCGTCGTTTCACGTAACGGTGTTACAAAGCCGATATCCGTGTTTACCCAATACAAGTGTTAATGATGTTAATTACCGATCATAAATTTATTACATGTATTTGAGATTGATTAATTATCGTATCACGTACTGTATGTTTGTGCATAAATTCTGTAACATTTAGGTCGTAGAGAAAAAGCAATGTACCGTTATAAAAACAAAAGCTACACATTGTAACACAGGTAAACACCCGGGGCTATGACCTGGCAGCGGTCGCTATGACTACGCACAGTGTCAAGCGATAGTCTGTACAGCTGTCGACACGGGTGACTTGCCCCGACATTTTTTTTCTCCTCGTGGTGAAAAAAATCATCCGGATTATTGAGGGAAATTTACTAATGAAAAGTACGTTCCGTTCCCAAAATGGGCTTCCGGAATCGGAATCCGAATTTCCGGACTGGTGAGTACAAATAACGTTACGGAAATCCGTTCCCGTGCATTTCCGTCCGGACTGTGAGTTTTCCGGACTATCGGCGTCCGGATTATCACGGGTTCACTGTACACAGTATAGTCAAACCAGAGGGACCTGTCGCATTGACCTTTTCATGGAATATTCAAAGTGGGTAGTTCCATTTTTGCACAGGTGTGTTAACAAAACTACTGTGTCCAGCAGGGTGCTGTTTTGGACCATTCATTTTTGTTACAATTTCATATTGACAACACAGGGTTTGTATCATTCATTTTTGATGCATGGATTACACATATTCAAGTAACTATGTGATCAATTGTTCACATGTTAACAGTTTTGTCGCTAAATCTAGACCAGTATAAATACAAATGATGAAGCTGATGATAAGGTTTGTTACGTTATAAACAACTATCAGATATACATACATATACAAAGCACCTATTTCCCCTATATGACTATAGACCCGTCTGTAATCAATATGCTAATCAAAGTTCAACACGACAGGTCATTCTGGTCAGACTATATAATATATGGAAGTTGTTCACGGTCAAATAAGTCTTCTGGACCAAAAATTCTCCTCAAGTCGATGCTGCCATTTCAATGACAGGTTAATTTCAATGGCAGGTTTATTTCAATGGCAGGTTAATTTCAATGGCAGGTTTATTAACAAACAATGAATGGATAAGTTACCACACAAGCTGAGTAGTGGGGTAATGATGATAGAGACAAAGAGGTTTTATGAAGATCTGTTTATAAACTTTTTCTTCCATGTGCCTGCCACATACTGTCAGCTAATATTTGTGAAGTGAAATAAAGAAGTTTAAATGTGTAAAAGGAACGGGTCAGTGTGGCTTGTAAAAAGTATTAGATATGGTCTCTCACTCTCTGTCACTCATCTGACGGAGCATGCTACTTTGGCTCGGGAGGCAAGAGTCATGGCTCATCACGCCAGAGGTTCGATTCCTGTTAGGACACTCGGCAGAAATGTTTTTTTCCCTATTCTTTCACTAATGTTTGGATTCCAAACTTTCTCATCTATGTTTTCGCAACATACTCTTATCTAATATTTATGAAGAGAAAAACAGAAGTTTAAATGTTTGACTTCTAAACTTACTCTTCCATATTCCTGTCATCATCCGCCTGGAAGTGGTACGTTCTGTTGTCTGTAATACATAACAACAATTAGATATACTACCAAGACAGGTTTAACAGACATGGCAGATAAAAAGTTTATTTCCAATTAACTACAGCTAAAAATATCAAAAATAGAGATATTGAGACAGAATATCATTGGTGCAAAGATTTTTGAAACAGACTATAATTGGTGCTGATATACTATAAGGGATTTTGATACAGACTATAATTAGTGCTGATGCGCTAGAAGGGATTTTGATAAAGACTATAGCTGGTGCTGTTGCACTAGAAAGAATTTTGATACAGACTTTAATTGGTGCTGTTTCACTAGAAGGGATTTTGGAAACACTATAACTGGCGCTGATGCGCTAGAAGGGATTTTGGAAACACTATAACTGGCGCTGATGCGCTAGAAGGGATTTTGATACAGACTTTAATTGGTAATGATGCACTTAATTTGTAAAGGTTGGATGCATCCAGCAATAATTAAATTGTCAGCAGGTGAACTTTTCCAAACTGTGTTTCCATGATTTCATTCCTTTTAGAAAAGATTGCTTTTGACATCTCAGGTTTTTATACTTACTTGAGCTTGAGACTAGATCAAAGCACCTCTTGCCTGAATCATCTGGGACTAACTATTGAAACAAAAGCAACCAAATAATCAACATAAAAAAGACTCCAACAATGGGTTTTTGTTTTGCTGTGTCTAACACTACATGAAAAGCCAGGGTCATTTTGAGGTGTAGTTTCCTTGTAGTAGTTGATGACTACCTCAATGAACAACATAAGGAGGCCTGTCACATGCCATCCAGAGCAATTAGGGTCAAATGTCTTGCTAAAGGACACAGCCACAATAGCACAGACTGGCCTGTTTCTCAGCTTCCCAAGAAACACAAACCAACACAGGTAGGGAGCGTCGAATCACACACCTCGGATCTTCACCTGAGGCTACGTGGCTGGTGCGCTAACCCACTGAGCTATCACGGCCCCCCGACTCAAACAGAGTTAACATTGAAAATATGGTTAGAATTTCGTGAGTGTCAACTGAATCAGCTTAGAAAATTTATAGTTAACAGCTTTAGAAATTAACAGTAGATTTAAACTCTTACAGGCATAAACAATTCAGAACATTATCTCTCAAAGCATTTACATAAGTATTTAAAATCAATATTATAAAATCTAATAAGATAAATACCTTGACTTGGCAGGTAAGAAGATTTAGTTTCACCGGGTCTTTACTTTCCTGGAAGGAAAAGCAAAAAATAATTCTGTATTATTTTAGATTTTCTTCATGTATGAATGTCTTGTCTAGTGTGTGTCTTGTATGTCAGCATTCTGTATAGATGTTTTTTTTTTTTTTTCCTTCTTTTTTTTGTCAAAACCGTTTGATAATCAATTATCATCCGTGATCATTATAGTTGGAGCTAAGTCTTTGCTTTGCAGAAGATATAACCATTTTTTAAGTACGAAAATTCCAAATCCCACTGAATTTTTTCCAATAATAACCATGTGTTATGAACACTAAAACATGATTGGTGAATCCTAATGAACTTCAAATTGAATCTGCACCAGATTAAATGTTATAATAACAGGACACATGCTATGTAGACTATTTCTGTAAACTGAACTTGCATCTGATTGGTGGTAATGAAATCATGTGACCTGTAAACCTTCCAAGGGAGGTAATAAAAAAAGGTCATGAGAGGTGGTCACTTAAATCCAGATTCAGGTAACTAGTACAGTAAATAACATTGGAAGGGGAAGATACAGTCACATATGAGAGGGAGTCACTTTAGTTGGTTGCCGAGGCAGGTTTGACTTACATCCGAGTGGCTGATGAACATGAGACCATCTGTAATGATACACTTGCGTTTCTGCCAGACTTTTTTGATACGCCCCTCACTCTTTTTGAGTAGGTAGCCGTCCCGTTCACAGCCATGGGCCTTGTTGCCTTGTAGCTGGTGTAGGTTATAACCAGTGTGAGGCTTGCTGGTGGACGATGGCTGTAAAAATAGTTTTCTCAATTAAAATGTAGTCATTAGATTATACATACATGTCTCTAACCCGATAACATTATCTTTACTGCAGTAGGTTAATGTAAAATATAAAAAGTCTATAGAAGAGTGCACTAAAAACATTTGTAAACAATATACTTTGTCTCCTTTGTTATTGGGAAATATTTACCCAAAACTTTTTGTCAAAATTAGAAATACAAATCTACATAGCCATGCTCGTCACATGCAAGGAAATTTGCTCAGGAGGCAACAATATTTTGAGTATTTACTGAAAGCAAGAGAGATCAAACTAAATGTATAGAAATTCCCATCCAGCTTTTATCACCAATCATGCAAAACCAGGAAGTGACTGTGCCCCAGTCTCTATATCTGTAAATAAGCTAATAACATCCCTTGTCATATTTGGACATGTATCAGAAACTAATGATGATTAGAAATGATTTCTGTAAATTTATTTTTCAAAGCTTTTTTCTAAGATTAAAGAGCTAAAAAAATGAATTTCCAAATGCACTTTGTTTGTTTTTTGTTTAACGTCCTATTAACAGCCAGGGTAATTTAAGGACGTGCCAGGTTTTGGAGGTGGAGGAAAGCCGGAGTACCCGGAGAAAAACCACCAGCCTACAGTCAGTACCTGGCAACTGCCCCACGTAGGTTTCGAACTCGCAACCCAGAGGTGGAGGGCTAGTGATAAAGTGTCGAGACACCTTAACCACTCGGCCACCTTGGCCCCCTCCAAATGCACTATAGATGACAAAGTCTAACAAGGTAAAAAGTCACAATTAACTACATCAAAATCAAAACAAACATCTTTTTAATTCTGCAACCAAGATATCAAACATGGCAGAGTTAAGCTCAGAGACAAAATATCTAAATTCAAGAACTTTACCATAGAACATACAGATTCTGTTTCGGGATCATTTTGATAACTCTCACAAAGGTGAGCGCGGGGAATACTTGTAAGGATATTAAAAGCAACATTGAAGTGTTTTCTATTTCAATAATCAAAATCAAGACTAACTAATTTCCAATTAAACAACAAACATGGATATTATGTGTTTTGATAAACTTGTCTGTCCTGATGTTACAGCTATGTAACCTTCACTTCAGAAACCACAGCTCCATCACAAATAAAATTCTCTTCTATCTTTCCATTCCTAACCCCCATGGCCAATAAATAGAAAATTAACATAAAATTATTTCATTTTATACACCATATCAATCAAGAAATATAAGCCTGGTAAAAAACCTACCCAATATCAATTATAGATCAGTAAAGCACAGGCAATTTTCTACTGCCCCAATTATAATCCAGGTGTCGGGGCCCAACGGCTTATCGCCATATACTTGTATAATATATCCATGTTTGATGTTAGTAACCCAGACAACATTACACATTACAACACACAGTGAACTATTACCCAGCCTGCTATGGAGATCCGGTTATGGGAATGCTTGTAGGAACAAACATCAGATATTAGTATATTTGTACAGGTATATTAGTAAACAATTCATCACAGAGGTGGTGGAGAGGGGGGAGTATACCTGTACAGGTATATTAGTAAACAATTCATCACTGATGGGGAGTACACCTGAACAGGTATATTAGTAAACAATTCATCACACAGGGGGCGGAGAGGGGGAGTATACCTGTACAGGTATATTAGTAAACAATTCATCACAGAGAGGGCGGAGAGGGGGAGTATACCTGTACAGGTATATTAGTAAACAATTCATCACAGAGAGGGCGGAGAGGGAGGAGGGTGTACTGTAAACAATTCATCACAGAGGGGGTGGAGAGGGGGAGTATACCTGTACAGGTATATTAGTAAACAATTCATCACAGAGAGGGCGGAGAGGGAGGAGGGTGTACTGTAAACAATTCATCACAGAGGGGGCGGAGAGGGGGAGTATACCTGTACAGGTATATTAGTAAACAATTCATCACAGAGAGGGCGGAGAGGGAGGGGGGTGTACTGTAAACAATTCATCACAGAGGGGGTGGAGAGGGGGAGTATACCTGTACAGGTATATTAGTAAACAATTCATCACTGAGGGGGCAGAGAGGGGGGTGTAAACTCGTACAGGTATATTAGTAAACAATTCATCACTGAGGGGGCAGAGAGGGGGGTGTAAACTCGTACAGGTATATTAGTAAACAATTCATCACTGAGGGGGCAGAGAGGGGAAATACACTCGTACAGGTATACTAGTAAACAATTCATCACAGAGGTATGCAATCGATGGTGGAAGGAGAATGTAGTATATGAGAAGGAGGGGAGGAGGATGGATGAGGAAGAGGAGGTAGGTGGGAGGATATTGGTTAATTTGTTGGTAGCAATAACAATATATATATTAAATTAAGTTATATGTCATAATACTGATACTTTCTGCATAGTCATGGAGTAATATAACATCTATAGAATTAAAACTAGGCACTAAGCACTGAATCAGTACAAATGATTCAATTAATGACAAGGATGTAGGGATGATATGGTATATATTATGATATAGTAAGGTAGGATATGTAGGGGGATATTTAACAGTGATATAACATTAACAGACAGAACAGGATTAGTAGAGTGTGATAACCTCAAGGAAGACAAATTCTCTGTATATACTGATCACATCATGAAAGCTTATCTGACAATCTTCCATGTAAGAGGTTGTAAAGTATTCTCTGTTTACTTTGGATATAAAATATCAATTTGTAAAGTTTCATCCTGAAGACAATATTGAAAAGAGTTATGTCCCTTCAATACATTCTTTTACTTACAGATTTTTCAGAGTGTGCATACCTCTTTATAAGCCGTCATGGTTTCCTTGAGAGAGTCGCGGAGGTCAATGAGTTGTTGTCGTTCTTTATTCTGCTGTTGTTTGATCTGGTTGAGCTGGATAACGAGATTTTCTATAAAGGACTGGAAATGGTTTATGGTTTTGAGGCCTTCTTGATAAAACCTGAAAATGAGGTATGTCCTGATTAGAGAAGTATTAGGTATACAGTGTTAATAGCCATCACAAAGTATTTAAGCATTAAAAGATTATTGGGAAAATCGCCGACAAAAACAAACATTTTCTAAATTTTCAAACATACAAGTATAAGTTGGATTGGTTATCATGATTATCAGGGAAAAAAAGTGTATATTATCAAATCAAATCTTATGTCATTAGGACTTGGTAGTAATCTACCAGATTGGTATATTAAACTTGAATAAGAGAGAGTGGTCATACGTACATGGTTAGGGTTCGGTAATAGTCCATCAGATGGCTACATTAAACTTGAATACGAGAGAGTGGTCATACGTACTTGGTTAGGGCTCGGTAATAGTCCACCAGATGGCTACATTAAACGTGAATACGAGAGAGTGGTCATACGTACGTGGTTAGGGCTCGGTAATAGTCCACCAGATGGCTACATTAAACATGAATACGAGAGAGTGGTCATACGTACGTAGTTAGGGCTCGGTAATAGTCCACCAGATGGCTACAATAAACTTGAATACGAGAGAGTGGTCATACGTACGTGGTTAGGGCTCGGTAGTAATCCACCAGATGGCTACAATAAACTTGAATACGAGAGAGTGGTCATACGTACGTGGTTAGGGCTCGGTAGTAATCCACCAGATGGCTACATTAAACTTGAATACGAGAGAGTGGTCATACGTACGTGGTTAGGGCTCGGTAGTAATCCACCAGATGCAGCAGCAGGTCTACACCTTTCTTCGTCTTTATCTCATTCACCTTCAGGAAATACTGTCAACAAAATTTACTCGATTCATCATTCAAATCGACATCATTTCTAATGGTAAATTTTGACTGAATGTGTAGAATACCTGGAGACATTTTTGCAGTCATTTTGACTTCATCAATCAGTGGTGTATTTTTTTCCTAGTGCCTATAAATTTTCGCTATTCTTGACATCAGATTATCTGGCAAATATCAAACTAGTGAATTTATGTTGAGTTAAGAGTCTTCATATTGATAATTCATAATGAGAACACACCTCTACAACAATAAAAGTTTCCTTTTCTATAATATTATGATTACATTGTATTAATTCAATCTGGTCAATCAATGTCAGAAAAAATGATATCGCTCAAAACTTTTGAGGGATCTCTCCACCACGTACAAGCATTAAACGTTAGACATGATTTTGTGCATTAACTCTTTACGTACTCATTCAAATTACGCGGGAGCACATGGCTATCACATCAGACGTCGATAAAACGATCTTTTACTGTTGTGTGATGCTTAATATTAAATGAAGTTCATCATATGGAATGAGTACTGAGTACGGAAACTCTTTTACCCAATTTTTCCTTTGAAATACGGCGAAATCACCAGGCAGAATCACGGGAAATGACATGTTGATCGGCACATGTGTCACACGTGTGCAAGTAATTATGCAGCCAAAACATCGTTTTTTTGTTGTGTAAAAATATTTTACGTATTTCTTACTTATTTTGATGATAAACGTTACTCAATTATATATATTCTATCGTTTTTAATAGCTTTATTGTGTTTAACACCTCCACAATCTCCGGCGGAATTCTTTGAAACAGACAATCTTAACAAATGAATATGCTTCTGGTACGTTAAATAATTCATCAATACAATATTTACATTGCTTATTATTTCTTCAAAGTATCATTTCCGTGTCAATTCCTTCGTATGACTATGCTGAACCAGCAAGTAATATCAACATCTTTCGCGATGTTTTCCGACGATTTGAGTCATCACAAAGGGTATAAGGCATGTTAATTGCGACGTGTGTAGTCGTCATGAAGGATAAAAGAGCACGTTTTTGTGACGTGTGTAGTCGTCGTGAGTACGGAAAGAGTTAACTCTGTCTGTGTGGATTTTCTGATTGCTTATAAAATGATCAGCATTAAGCTAAGTGAATGCTGCTCTTATTAGGAAGGAACTTTTCTTTTTTCACTGCTGTTGTAACGAAGGAATTCCCCCTTATTTTCACTGCTGTTATTAGGAAGGAATTCCCCCTTATTTTCACTACTGTTATTAGGAAGGAATTCCCCCTTATTTTCACTGCTGTTATCAGGAAGGAATTCCCCCTTATTTTCACTGCTGTTGTAAGGAAGGAATTCCCCCTTATTTTCACTGCTGTTATCAGGAAGGAATTCCCCCTTATTTTCACTGCTGTTATCAGGAAGGAATTCCCCCTTATTTTCATTGCTGTTATTAGGAAGGAATCCCCCCTTATTTTCACTGCTGTTATTAGGGAGGAATTCCCCCTTATTTTCATTGCTGTTATTAGGATGGAATTCCCCCTTATTTTCACTGCTGTTATTTGGAAGGAATTCCCCCTTATTTTCACTGCTGTTATTAGGAAGGAATTCCCCCTTATTTTCACTGCTGTTATTAGGAAGGAACTCTCCTTTTTTCCCAAACACTTCACTACAGTTGCTGTGATTTGTGTTGATCAAGATGTGAAAAAATATCATGGATCTTATGCCTATCAGTGGTTTCCTTAATGTATTATACTAGACAATGTACCTCACACAGCTGTAATTGGAAAACTTTTCTCTCTTTCTCCATTTCCTCAGCAATCTGTGAATCAAAAAAAAAGTTATTGCAATAATTATAGTTAAAACAATACAACAGTCGATTGAGTATACAGTATATTTATATATACATATAAATAGTATACACCATACACATATACTTGTAACTAGTATACACCATACACATATACCTATAACTAGTATATACCATACACATACACCTATAACTAGTATACACCATACACATATACCTATAACTACTATACACCATACAAATATACCTATAACTAGTATACACCATGCATATATACCTATAACTAGTATACACCATACACATATACCTATAACTAGTATACACCATACACATATACCTATAACTAGTATACACCATACACATATACCTATAACTAGTATACACCATACACATATACAGATAACTAGTTTACACCATACACATATACCTATAACTAGTATACACCATACACATATACCTATAACTAGTATACACCATACACATATAACTTTAACTAGTATCACACACCATACACATATACCTATAACTAGTATACACCATACACATATACCTATAACTAGTATACACCATACACATATACCTATAACTAGTATACACCATACACATATACCTATAACTAGTATACACCATACACATATACCTATAACTAGTATACACCATACACATATACCTATAACTAGTATACACCATACACATATACCTATAACTAGTATACACCATACACATATACAGATAACTAGTTTACACCATACACATATACCTATAACTAGTTTACACCATACACATATACCTATAACTAGTATACACCATACACATATAACTTTAACTAGTATCACACACCATACACATACCTATAACTAGTATACACCATACACATATACCTATAACTAGTATACACCATACACATATACCTATAACTAGTATACACCATACACATACACCTGTACTGTGCTAAACATAAGGGTTTTTTATTCTTACATTCACATGTGTCATGCTCTTTAAATCATTTGTACCCAAATATTTATAAAATCTATAATTAGCTTGGTCAAAACTTGAGTTTCCTACCTATGATCTAACTTAATATCAGGGTTGATTGTGTAAACATCTATACTGTCAGAAACAGATTTAATACAACTGAAATAGCCTCCCATAGCTGTCACAGTGTGACACAGGAATTGAGATAATCATACCAATTAATGGTGAAAACAGGCCTATTACGTTATTTTTTTTATTGATTTCAGCAGAACCTTCTTAATTGAAACAGCTTGAAATTTGAAACAATGAAACCAGAGTCTGTTTAGAGTTTCGGTGTTGATTTGTAGGCTGTTTAGTTTTTATTTCCACACATTTTGAGGTGATAAATTGTAATGATGGATATTGATTTTGCAGAAGAACAATGGGCTGACTCAACAATATTGATCTGCCCCAATGACCACACCTGCCGCAGGTGTGATGCTGCAATATCTCGTTAAGCTCATCAAATGCAAATGTTTTTCGTTACAGGAAATTAACGGCCTTTTAATTAAGGCTTACTGATGACGTAATGTATCAATGAGTAACTGTGGTGTCTGTTAGGGTCCTTTAATAAGGGGTGATTCAGCAGAAACAATTTTACAGACATCTTGGTTGTTTCACGGCAACCCTTGCATACCAACTACTGTTTCTCTGTGCCTGACCATTTTTCATTAATGACATATATTAACCAATTTTATCCTAAAACAAGCATTCTGAGAGTAGTGATAAAGCAATACAAGTCCCCTACCGGGCCCCCGCTAAAAATAGTAACAGTGACCTTGACCTTGATCCAAAAACCCTGAAACTCATACCTGATCTGCAGCTACTCAAACTAAAGTTACATACCAACTTTAACAAACATATCTTGAAGCATGGCTGAGAAAAGCGTGGAATACTGCGCGGATGGACCGACAGCCAGATAAAGAGGAAAACCTAGAGTCCCCTGGGCCTGTGGGCCAACACCTACACTTTAAACTAACACAGACTCATAGTTTTTATCTGTCTAGCCAGGTCCTCACCCAACACCTACACTTAGACCTAACACAGACTCATAGTTTTTATCCTTCTAGCCAGGTCCTCACCCAACACCTACACTTAAAACTAACACTTAGACCTAACACAGACTCATAGTTTTATCTGTCTAGCCAGGTCCTCACCCATCACCTACACTTAAAACTAACACTTAGACCTAACACAGACTCATAGTTTTTATCTGTCTAGCCAGGTCCTCACCCAACACCTACACTTAAAACTAACACTTAGACCTAACACTTAGACCTAACACAGACTCATAGTTTTTATCTGTCTAGCCAGGTCCTCACCCAACACCTACACTTAAAACTAACACTTAGACCTAACACAGACTCATAGTTTTTATCTGTCTAGCCAGGTCCTCACCCAACACCTACACTTAGACCTAACACTTAGACCTAACACAGACTCATAGTTTTTATCTGTCTAGCCAGGTCCTCACCAAACACCTACACTTAGACCTAACACTTAGACCTAACACAGACTCATAGTTTTTATCTGTCTAGCCAGGTCCTCACCTAACACCTACACTTAGACCTAACACAGACTCATAGTTTTTATCTGTCTAGCCAGGTCCTCACCCAACACCTACACTTAAAACTAACACTTAGACCTAATACAGACTCATAGTTCTTATCTGTCTAGCCAGGTCCTCACCCAACACCTACACTTAAAACTAACACTTAGACCTAACACTTAGACCTAACACAGACTCATAGTTTTTATCTGTCTAGCCAGGTCCTCACCCAACACCTACACTTAAAACTAACACTTAGACCTAACACAGACTCATAGTTTTTATCTGTCTAGCCAGGTCCTCACCCAACACCTACACTTAAAACTAACACTTAGACCTAACACAGACTCATAGTTTTTATCTGTCTAGCCAGGTCCTTACCTAACACCTACACTTAGACCTAACACTTAGACCTAACACAGACTCATAGTTTTTATCTTTAACACTTTAACTCTAACACTGTAATACTTTTTGGATATTTTCCCTCCTTAGGCATATGGTCCTAATATTTTAGATATTACAGTATTTTATTTTCATTTCCTACCTCAAACCCAATGCCTCACGTTAGAAATGTCATTTAAGATGTAATACATTACCTCAGACCCACACACTTCTACTCGATGCATATGAGCTTCCTTAGCTTGCTGCTTTTTCTCCTTCTCAATTTTGGCACTGAAATAAGGGGAGATAATCACGTTAACATGTTATATTGATGTTCAATTAAAACACTGACTGCAAGCAGATTGATATTTATATGAGGCTTATAGGTAGATCCATCGCTCACAGAGAGGGGTCTCCAAGATATTGTAAATGAAACAATCGTTATGTCAAGTAGATTACACACCTCAACAATGGACAGGTACGTGGGTCCACAAAGACATGGTATGTTTATACAAATATTACTACAAGTTTGACATGATAAGTTTTTTTCTGATCTAACTATTTAACTCTCATACCAATTAATTTATCAAAGGTTGAAGGATAAATATATGCATCAGGGCGTTTAGTTGACCCTTGATTTTTGTAAATTTCAGAAGTCAAATCACTATTTCTCAGAAATCTGAAGGTCAATTTGGTTTGGTTTGGTTTATTTTGTTTAACGTCCTATTAACAGCTAAGGTCATTTAAGGACGGCCTCCCGTGCGTGCGACATGCATGCGTGTGGTGAGTGTGTATGTGTGTTTTGGGAGGCTGCGGTATGTTCGTGTTAAGTCTCCTTGTGATAGGCCGGACCTTTTGCCGATTTATAGTGCTACCTCACTGAAGCATACTGCCGAAGACACCCAGCAGCACACCCCACCCGGTCACATTATACTGACAATGGGCGAACTAGTCGTCCCACTCCAAATATGCTGAGCGCTAAGCAGGAGTAGCAACTACCGTTTTTAAAGACTCTGGTATGTCTCGGCTAGGGGACAGAACCCAAAGCCTTCCTCACAGCGGCGAACGCTCAACTAAAGGCCAAAAGTGAGGCATAGTCAAGGGAGACATTAGGAAGAAGAAAGTTGTTCAGAGAGAAGAGAAAAGATAAGATCCCAAATTTAGTCGCCTCTTACGATCATGCAATGGGGGCAGCAGGTACAATTCTTACGCCCTACCTGCAGGGCAGCTAAAACTCTGAAGGTCAAAGTTTAACCTTTGTTTCAATCAAATTATAATGTAGTTGAGGGGGGAGAGATAGCTTTTTTATATAACTTACAATTTGGTTTCATACTCTTTCCAAGCCTTGTCAAAGGGTTTCTTCATGTCTCCTTTCACCCCTTTAAGGTCTCCTTTGAGGAAGGCATCCAAGGGGTAGAGCAACATGCTGTTTAACTTAGTCACCTGGCAACAAACAATTGATGTTACTTAGCTGTTAATTGGCAATTGCAACAAAAAATGATGTTATTTAGTTGTTACCTAGAAACAGAAAATTTATGTTATTTACTTGTAACCCAGCAACAGAAAATTGATAATATCATTTAATTGTTACCTGGCAACAGGGAATTGATGTTATTTACTTGTAACCTAGCAACATGGAATTGATGTTATTTAGTTGTTACCTGGCAACAAGGAATTGCTGTTATTTATTTGTAACCTAGCAACAGAAAATTGATGTTATTTAGTTGTTACCTCGCAACAGGGAATTGATATTATGATTATGGCAAAAACATTTCAAGTTACATTACAATTACCTTCTACCTTTTGTGCTGCATCTTCTAACTATAATTTAAGTTGTTGTTTTTGTTGTCTGTTTAGCAACATTTCCCCTATTAGGCCCCCTCTCTCCAGCCCCAAGGGACCCATACCCTCCATTTATACAACATTAGATCTCCTTTGCCAAAACTGATTCAGACTAAATTTCATCAAAATCCATTTAGTCATTTTGGACTAGTAGGGATTTGTTTAGCTTCCCCCAATGATCTTTCAGACCAAATTTGGTTAAACTCTATTCAGTATTTTATGAATTGTAGTGGACAAGGGACGACGGACGCCTACTCCTGTACCATATCATATCATAACTAATAAAATAATCAAAAATAAATTCTAAATTCACACAATATCATCTTTATATTTTTACAGTTAAGTTCAAACTAGAATCTTAACAGCATATTTTATTTACCAGATACTAGTACTAATTCATTCATTCGTAAAAACCTTGTTCTTACCAGTTCATTCTTAAATTGATATATTTACCAGTTCGTTCATACTACCCGCCAGTTCTTTTGTGACAGTCGAGAATTTGAAAAAAGCTTCATCTGCAAAATATAATACAACAACCAATTGCAACATAATTATACAACTTCAGAACTTACCATCAGTGTCTTTAACATGTTTGTGAGTCATCAAAATTCACTAAGATATTGTCAGTGTCTTTAACATGTTTGTAACACATCAAACTTCACTAAGATATTGTCAGTGTCTTTAACATGTTTGTAACACATCAAACTTCACTAAGATATTGTCAGTGTCTTTAACATGTTTGTAACACATCAAACTTCACTAAGATATCAAGTGTTTTTTAACCTGCCTGCTACTCATTAAAACATGACTGATTTCACACACAGAAACCACTAAGTTGGCCGATTAGAATATTATTTATAAAAGACACTTCCGTTGGAATAGATTACTTTTGTTTATTTTGGGTTTTCATACAAATCTATAATCACCAATAAGTATATCGTGTACTGTTATACAATAAATGCTGCCAATGAAATCTGCTTTTAAATATTTCCTCGTAACAGTATTTAAAGAAAAAAGTGTGAACAAAGCATTTTTCCTCAAACCTACATGAACAGGAACCATTTCATCTATATCATACTCTGTGATATTATCATACTTTGGTGAAAAAGTACCCCTTCGTATTTATTTAATTACACCTTCTGTTCATGCACCAGGAAGATTGATGTTGATTGTGTCATGTATTTGTATGATTGCTTTTGTTATCAGAGTTCAACTGTTAGAACAAACAAGGAAGCCTTTAGGTACATTTTTGTAATTAATTTCCTCGTATCCATTCAACAAATATTTCCGTGCACTAGTATTTCAAACCATAATACTACATCTTTACAGCGTCGTAATAGTATTCTTCGAACTTGATAAAAGTGATATGATTCACACTGTATAAGATGTAATCTGGCTATTGACCAATAAGAAAATGACCGATAATTGACCAATCAAAATTAAATGTGACTGATTATTGACCAATCAAAACATGGCTGATTATTGACTAATCGAAATATTACTGATTATAGATTATCAACCAATCAAAATATGGCTGATTATGGACTAATCATGAATGTGACTGATTATCGACAAATCAGAACATCGCTGATTTTTGACCAATCAAATCCTCACTGATTAATGACCAATCAAAACATGGCTGATTAATTACCAATCTAGAATATGACTGATTATATAATTATTGACCAATCAGAACATGAATGATTACTGACCAATCAAAACCTGACTGATTATTGACCAATCATGAATATGAGTGATCACTGACCAATCAGAACAAAATTGATTTATTTACCAATCATAACAGATGTTGCTCCATCTGTAAAATGCAAGCTTGTTTGGATATTGAAGCGAAATTAAAATTAACCGGTCGGCAAGAAATAAAAGTTTAATAATCTATTCAAGTCTTGAAGCTGTTGAATGTTGAGAAACACTCCTTTTTATATATTTGAAATTAACATTAGTTGTACTTTGTGTACATGTTGTCAACAACTACCTAATCAGCTTCTAGGAACTTACTGAGGATAGTAAGTACTAGTTGACTCATTGTAACCTTCGTTTTTAAAAGAAAAAAGTTGGGGAAAAACCAAAAAAAAAAAAAAAATTTTTTTTTTTTCCCTTCCAAAAAACCCCCTAAAAAAAAAAAAGGGGAAAACCGGAAAAAAAAAACCCAGGTTTTTTCCCTTTTTCCAAAAAAAATTTTTCCCAAAAAAAAAAACCCTCCCTTGTTTGTTTTTTTTTTTTTTTTTTTTTTTTTTTTTTTTTTTTTTTTTTTTTTTTTTTTTTTTTTTTTTTTTTTTTTTTTTTTTTTTTTTTTTTTTTTTTTTTTTTTTTAAAAAAAAAAAAAAAAAAAAAAAAAAAAAAAAAAAAAAAAAAAAAAAAAAAAAAAAAAAAAAAAAAAAAAAAAAAAAAAAAAAAAAAAAAAAAAAAAAAAAAAAAAAAAAAAAAAAAAAAAAAAAAAAATTTTTTTTTTGGGGAAAAACTTTTTTTTTTTTTTTTTGGGGGTTTGGTTTTTGGGGGGTGTTTTGTTTTTGGTTTTGGGTTTGTTGGGGGTTGGGGTTTTTTTTGGGGGGGGGGGGGGGGGTTTTTTTTTTTTGGGGGGGGGGTTTGTTTTTAAAAAAAAAATTTCGGGTTTGGTTTTGTTTAAATTTTTCCCTTTTCTTTTTTTGTGGGGAAAAAATTTTTTTTTTTTTTTTTTTAAAATTCTTTTTTTTTTTTTTTTTTCTTTTTTTTAAAAAAAAATTTTTTGGGAGTTTCCCCTTTCGGTTTTTTTTTAAATTTTACTTTTTAAAATTTTTTTTTTAAAATTTGTTTGTTTTTTTTCCCCTTTTTTTTTCGGGTTTTTTTTTTTTCCCCCCAAATTTCTTTTCCCATTAAAATATTTTGATTGGGAATTTTTTAAAAATTTTTATTTTTTTTTTTTTTTTTTTTTGTTTTTTTTTTTTTTTTTGTTTTGGGAACTTTGGGTTTTTTTTTAAAAAAATATGGCCCTTTTTTTTTTTTTGGAGGGGGGGGGGGGGGGGGGGAGATTCTTAAAAAATCAAAAAAAAGCTAACTACCCGGGAAATGGCCCCCTTATGAATAAAAAAAAAATTTTTTCTTGTTTTTTGGATTTTGGAAAAAGTAATTTAAGAATTTTCCAAAAATAATTAAAAAAAGGATTTTTTTAAATTTTTTTAAACTAAAAAAAAAAAAGGGGTTTTTCCCCGGGCAAAAAGCAATTTATTATTAATTCCCGCACTTAAAAACAAACAAATAACTATTTAAAAAGGAAAATCCTTATGTCCAAACTTTTAAAAAAAAAAGGACAATACCCCGCACCCCCCCGGGTTAAATCCCTACTTAAAATTAGGGCCAAAATCACTTTTATAAATTTTAGGTTAAAAAATTCACGTTTTAAATTCCCTATTAATGGGGTTTTTTTTTAATTTTCCACTTATTGTTGGGCCGGACCCGCAACCTTTTTTTTTTAGGTTTACCTCCAAATTTTGTAGTTTCCCCAAAAAATTCATCGAAAAAAGAGCTTACCCTCAAAACTTGGGGTCTTCCCTCCCCTTTAAAATTTGTGGGGTTTCCTCATATTATTAGTTTTTCCCCTTTTTATGGTTTAGTCCTTTTTTTTTTTTTCTAAAATTTTTCCATTAAATTTAAAAAAAGAGTTTAATTTCAAAAAAATATTTTTCCCACTATACCTTTTCCTTTTTTAAATTTGTCCATCCCACCCCCCAAAATTTTTGGGTTTCCAAAAATTCCCTTCATTAAATGAAAGCCTTTTTTTAAATAAAAACCAAAAATATTAGTTACACCCTCTTAAAATTCCCCCCTACCCCCCCACCCTCTAAAAATTTTACCCCCTCCTCCTCTATAAATAGTTAGTCCCTACTCCCCACCTCTATAAATAGTTAGTCCCTACTCCTCACCTCTATAAATAGTTAACCCCTACTCCCCACCTCTATAAATAGTTAGTCCCTACTCCTCACCTCTATAAATAGTTAGCCCCTACTCCTCACCTCTATGAATAGTTAGCCCCTACTCCCCACCTCTATAAATAGTTAGTCCCTACTCTCCATCTCTATAAATAGTTAGTCCCTACTCCTCCCCTCTATAAATAGTTAGTCCCTACTCCCCACCTCTATAAATAGTTAGCCCTACTCCTCACCTCTATAAATAGTTAGTCCTACATCACCTCATAAATTTAGTCCCTACTCCCACCTCTATAAATAGTTAGTCCCTACTCCCCACTCTATAAATAGTTAGTCCCTACTCCCACCTCTATAAATAGTTAGCCCCTACTCCCCCACCTCTAATAAATAGTTTAGTACCTACTCCTCACCTCTATAAATAGTTAGTCCCTACTCCTCACCTCTATAAATAGTTAGTCCCTACTCCTCACCTCTATAAATAGTTAGTCCCTACTCCCACCTCTATAAATAGTTAGTCCCTACTCCCCACCTCTATAAATAGTTAGCCCCTACTCCCCACCTCTATAAATAGTTAGTCCCTACTCCCCACCTCTATAAATAGTTAGTCCCCTACTTCCCACACCTCTATAAATAGTTAGCCCCTACTCCTCTCCTCTATAAATAGTTAGTCCCTACTCCTCACCTCTATAAATAGTTAGTCCCTACTCCCCACCTCTATAAATAGTTAGTCCCTACTCCTCACCTCTATAAATAGTTAGCCCCTACTCCTCACCTCTATAAATAGTTAGCCCCTACTCCTCCCCTCTATAAATAGTTAGCCCCTACTCCCCACCTCTATAAATAGTTAGCCCCTACTCCCCACCTCTATAAATAGTTAGTCCCTACTCCCCACCTCTATAAATAGTTAGTCCCTACTCCCCACCTCTATAAATAGTTAGCCCCTACTCCCCACCTCTATAAATAGTTAGCCCCTACTCCCCCCTCTATAAATAGTTAGTCCCTACTCCTCACCTCTATAAATAGTTAGTCCCTACTCCCATCCTCTATAAATAGTTAGCCCCTACTCCTCACCTCTATAAATAGTTAGTCCCTACTCCCCACCTCTATAAATAGTTAGCCCCTACTCCTCACCTCTATAAATAGTTAGTCCCTACTCCCCACCTCTATAAATAGTTAGTCCCTACTCCCCACCTCTATAAATAGTTAGTCCCTACTCCTCCCCTCTATAAATAGTTAGTCCCTACTCCTCACCTCTATAAATAGTTAGTCCCTACTCCTCACCTCTATAAATAGTTAGCCCCTACTCCTCACCTCTATAAATAGTTAGCCCCTACTCCCCCCCTCTATAAATACTTAGCCCTACTCCCACCTCTATAAATAGTTAGCCCCTACTCCCTCACCTCTATAAATAGTTAGTCCCTACTCCTCACCTCTATAAATAGTTAGCCCCTACTCCTCTCCTCTATAAATAGTTAGTCCCTACTCTCCATCTCTATAAATAGTTAGCCCCTACTCCTCACCTCTATAAATAGTTAGCCCCTACTCCTCCCCTCTATAAATAGTTAGTCCCTACTCCCCACCTCTATAAATAGTTAGTCCCCTACTCCCCACCTCTATAAATAGTTAGCCCCTACTCCCCACCTCTATAAATAGTTAGCCCCTACTCCTCACCTCTATAAATAGTTAGTCCCTACTCCCTCACCTCTATAAATAGTTAGCCCCTACTCCTCACCTCTATAAATAGTTAGTCCCTACTCCCCACCTCTATAAATAGTTAGTCCCTACTCCTCATCTCTATAAATAGTTAGTCCCTACTCCTCTCCTCTATAAATAGTTAGCCCCTACTCCTCTCCTCTATAAATAGTTAGCCCCACCCCCCCCCTCTAAAAAATATTACCCCTTTTACTCCCCCCCTATAAATAGTTAGCCCCTACTCCTCACCTCTATAAATAGTTAGTCCCTACTCCCCACCTCTATAAATAGTTAGTCCCTACTCCCCACCTCTATAAATAGTTAGTCCCTACTCCCCACCTCTATAAATATAGTTACCCCCTACCCCTCCCCTCTATAAATAGTTAGCCCCTATCCCCCCCTAAAATATAGCCCCTTTACTCCCATCTATAAATGTACCCCTACTCCCCCCTTTAAAAATTTATACCCCACTCCCCCACCTCATAATAGTAGCCCTATTTCCCACCTCTATAAATATTAGTCCCTACTCCTCACCTCTATAAATAGTTAGCCCCTTCCCTCCCTTTAAAAATAGTTCCCCCTTCCCACCTCTAAAATAGTTAGCCCTACTCCATTTCTATAAAATTTTTATTCCCTACCCCCCTCAAAAATTTTAGCCCCTACTCCTCTCCTCTATAAATAGTTAGTCCCTACTCCTCACCTCTATAAATAGTTAGTCCCTACTCCTTCACCTCTATAAATAGTTAGTCCCTACTCCTCACCTCTATAAATAGTTAGCCCCTACTCCTCACCTCTATAAATAGTTAGTCCCTACTCCCCACCTCTATAAATAGTTAGCCCCTACTCCCCACCTCTATAAATAGTTAGTCCCTACTCCCCACCTCTATAAATAGTTAGTCCCCTACTCCTCCACCTCTATAAATAGTTAGCCCCTACTCCTCACCTCTATAAATAGTTAGTCCCTACTCCCCACCTCTATAAATAGTTAGTCCCTACTCCTCACCTCTATAAATAGTTAGTCCCTACTCCTCACCTCTATAAATAGTTAGCCCCTACTCCCCACCTCTATAAATAGTTAGCCCCTACTCCTCACCTCTATAAATAGTTAGTCCCTACTCCTCACCTCTATAAATAGTTAGTCCCCTACTCCTCCCCTCTATAAATAGTTAGCCCCTACTCCTCACATCTATAAATAGTTAGTCCCTACTCCCCACCTCTATAAATAGTTAGTCCCTACTCCTATAAATAGTTAGTCCCTACTCCCCACCTCTATAAATAGTTAGCCCCTACTCCCCACCTCTATAAATAGTTAGCCCCTACTCCTCACCTCTATAAATAGTTAGTCCCTACTCCTCACCTCTATAAATAGTTAGCCCCTACTCCCCACCTCTATAAATAGTTAGTCCCTACTCCTCACATCTATAAATAGTTAGCCCCTACTCCTCACCTCTATAAATAGTTAGCCCCTACTCCTCACCTCTATAAATTGTTAGTCCCTACTCCCCACCTCTATAAATAGTAAGTCCCTACTCCCCACCTCTATAAATAGTTAGCCCCTACTCCTCCCCTCTATAAATAGTTAGTCCCTACTCCCCACCTCTATAAATAGTTAGCCCCTACTCCTCCCCTCTATAAATAGTTAGTCCCTACTCCTCACCTCTATAAATAGTTAGCCCCTACTCCCCACCTCTATAAAGTTAGCCCCTACTCCTCACCTCTATAAATAGTTAGTCCCTACTCCCCACCTCATAAATATAGTCCCTTTTTTTTTCCCCCCCACCTCTATAAATAGTTAGCCCCCACCCCCCCACCTTAAAAAATATTACCCCTACCCCTCCCCTTTTAAAATGTTACCCCCTACCCCCCCCACCTATAAATATTTACCCTCCCCCCCTCTATAAATAGTTCCCCTCTCCCACTCTATAAATATTACCCCCTACCCCTCCCTCTATAAATATTTAGCCCCTATCCCCCCTTAAATTTTTAGCCCTACTCCCCCCCTCTAAATGTTAACCCAAAAATTTCCCCCACCCCCCATAAATATTAGCCCCACTCCCCCCTTAAATTTAGCCCCTACCCCTCCCCTCTATAAATATTTGCCCCTACTCCCCCTCAAAATATTTTAGCCCTATCCCCACCTCATAAATAGTTAGCCCTACTCCCACCTCTTAAAATTAGCCCTACTCCCCACCTATAAAAGATCCCCCACTCCTCCCTTATAAATATTTAGCCCTACTCCCCCCCCTATAAATAGTTAGCCCCTACTCCTCACCTCTATAAATAGTTAGTCCCTACTCCCCACCTCTATAAATAGTTAGTCCCTACTCCCCACCTCTATAAATAGTTAGTCCCTACTCCCCACCTCTATAAATAGTTAGCCCCTACTCCCCACCTCTATAAATAGTTAGTCCCCTACTCCTCACCTCTATAAATAGTTAGTCCCCTACTCCTCACCTCTATAATAGTTAGTCCCCTACTCCTCACCTCTATAAATAGTTAGTCCCTACTCCCCACCTCTATAAATAGTTGTCCCCTACTCCTTCATCCTCTATAAATAGTTAGTCCCTACTCCTCTCCTCTATAAATAGTTAGCCCCTACTCCTATACCTCTATAATAGTTAGGCCCCTACTCCTCCCTCTATATAAATAGTTCGTCCCTACTCCTCCCCCTCTATAAATAGTTAGTCCCTACTCCCCTACCTCTATAATAGTTAGTCCACTCCCTCACCTCTATTAATCGTTAGTCCCTACTCCCTCACCTCTATCAAATAGTTAGGTCCCCTACCTCCTACCTCTATAAATAGTTAGCCCCTACTCCTCCCCTCTATAAATAGTTAGTCCCTACTCCCCACCTCTATAAATAGTTAGTCCCTACTCTCCATCTCTATAAATAGTTAGTCCCTACTCCTCTACTCTATAAATAGTTAGCCCCTACTCCCCACCTCTATAAATAGTTAGCCTCTACTCCCCACCTCTATAAATAGTTAGTCCCTACTCCTCTCCTCTATAAATAGTTAGCCCCTACTCCTCTCCTCTATAAATAGTTAGCCCCTACTCCCCACCTCTATAAATAGTTAGCCCCTACTCCTCACATCTATAAATAGTTAGTACCTACTCCCCACCTCTATAAATAGTTAGCCCCTACTCCTCTCCTCTATAAATAGTTAGTCCCTACTCCTCACCTCTATAAATAGTTAGTCCCTACTCCTTCCCCTCTATAAATAGTTAGTCCCTACTCCTCACCTCTATAAATAGTTAGCCCCTACTCCTCACCTCTATAAATAGTTAGTCCCTAATCCCCACCTCTATAAATAGTTAGCCCCTACTCCCCACCTCTATAAATAGTTAGTCCCTACTCCCCACCTCTATAATAGTTAGCCCCTACTCCCCACCTCTATAAATAGTTAGTCCCTACTCCTATAAATAGTTAGTCCCTACTCCCCACCTCTATAAATAGTTAGCCCCTACTCCTCACATCTATAAATAGTTAGTCCCTACTCCCCACCTCTATAAATAGTTAGTCCCTACTCCTATAAATAGTTAGTCCCTACTCCCCACCTCTATAAATAGTTAGCCCCTACTCCCCACCTCTATAAATAGTTAGCCCCTACTCCTCACCTCTTATAAATAGTTAGACCCCTACTCCTCACCTCTATAAATAGTTAGCCCCTACTCCCCACCTCTATAAATAGTTAGTCCCTACTCCTCACATCTATAAATAGTTAGCCCCTACTCCTCACCTCTATAAATAGTTAGCCCCTACTCCTCACCTCTATAAATTGTTAGTCCCTACTCCCCACCTCTATAAATAGTAAGTCCCTACTCCCCACCTCTATAAATAGTTAGCCCCTACTCCTCCCCTCTATAAATAGTTAGCCCCTACTCCCCACCTCTATAAATAGTTAGCCCCTACTCCTCCCCTCTATAAATAGTTAGTCCCTACTCCTCACCTCTATAAATAGTTAGCCCCTACTCCCCACCTCTATAAATAGTTAGCCCCTACTCCTCACCTCTATAAATAGTTAGTCCCTACTCCCCACCTCTATAAATAGTTAGTCCCTACTCCTCACCTCTATAAATAGTTAGCCCCTACTCCCCACCTCTATAAATAGTTAGCCCCTACTCCTCACCTCTATAAATAGTTAGTCCCTACTCCCACCTCTATAAATAGTTAGTCCCTACTCCCCACCTCTATAAATAGTTAGTCCCTACTCCCCACCTCTATAAATATAGTTAGCCCCTACTCCTCTCCTCTATAAATAGTTAGCCCCTACTCCCCACCTCTATAAATAGTTAGCCCCTACTCCCCACCTCTATAAATAGTTAACCCCTACTCCCCACCTCTATAAATAGTTAGTCCCTACTCCCCACCTCTATAAATAGTTAGTCCCTACTCTCCATCTCTATAAATAGTTAGTCCCTACTCCTCTCCTCTATAAATAGTTAGTCCCTACTCCTCACCTCTATAATATTACCCCTATCCCCACCTCTATAAAATTAGCCCACCCCCCACCTCTATAAATATTTTACCCCCTACTCCTCCCCTATAAAATTAGCCCCTATCCCCCCCTAAAAATGTTGCCCTACTCCCCCCCTCTAAATATTTAGCCCTATCCCCCCTCAAAAAAATTTATAGCCCCTCCCCCCTCTTAAAATTAGCCCTACTCCCCACCTCATAAAGTTAGCCCTATCCCCACCTTAAAATATTTAAACCCCACTCCCCACCCAAAAAAATTTTTTTACCCTATCCCCCCCTCTTAAATATTGCCCTACCCCCCTCAAAATGTTAGCCTATTTTCCCCCTCTATAAAAGTTAGCCCTACCCCCACCCTATAAATAGTTCCCCCCACCCCCACCTCTATAAAATACCCTACTCCCCCCCCCCTTAAAAATATTAGCCCCTATCCTCCCTTTATAAATAGTAGCCCCTACTCCTACCTTTAAATATTTACCCCCTACTCCCCACCTCTATAAATAGTTAGTCCCCTACTCCTCACCTCTATAAATAGTTAGCCCCTACTCCTCACCTCTATAAATAGTTAGTCCCTACTCCTCACCTCTATAAATAGTTAGCCCCTACTCCTCCCCTCTATAAATAGTTAGCCCCTACTCCTCACCTCTATAAATAGTTAGCCCCTACTCCTCACCTCTATAAATAGTTAGTCCCTACTCCTCACCTCTATAAATAGTTAGCCCCTACTCCTCACCTCTATAAATAGTTAGTCCCTACTCCTCACCTCTATAAAATAGTTAGCCCCTACTCCTCCCCTCTATAAATAGTTAGCCCTACTCCTCACCTCTATAAATAGTTAGCCCCTACTCCCCACCTCTATAAATAGTTAGTCCCTACTCCCCACCTCTATAAATAGTTAGTCCCTACTCCCTTCACCTCTATAAATAGTTAGCCCCTACTCCTCACCTCTATAAATAGTTAGTCCCTACTCCTCACCTCTATAAATAGTTAGTCCCTACTCCCCACTCAAAAACTAGTTAGCCCACCCCTCCCCCCTAAAAAATGTTAGCCCCCCCTCCCCTTATAAATATTGTAAAAAAGACCCTACCCCCCCTCTTAAATATTTTAGTCCCCCCCTCCCCCTATAAATAGTTAGCCCCTACTCCCCACCTCTATAAATAGTTAGCCCCTACTCCCCCTCTTTAAAATTAGCCCCTCTCCTCCCCATAAATTTTCCCCTCTCCCCCTCTTTTTTAAAAACCCCCCCTTTTTTTTGTCCCCCCTCCCTCAAAAAATAGTTAGCCCCTACTCCCCCTTTTTAAAAATAGTTAGCCCCTACCCCCCCCCTTATAAATATTAGCCCTACTCCCCCTCTAAAAATAGGTCCCCCCCTATCCTCCCCTCATAAATAGTTCCCTATTTCCCCCCTTAAATGCCCCCTCTCCCCCCCCTCTAAAAGTTACCTACCCCCCCTTATTTTTTTCCCCCCCCCCCGGCCCCTTTCTCCCCCTTTCCCCCTATCCTCACCTCTATAAATAGTTAGTCCCTACTCCTCACCTCTATAAATAGTTAGTCCCTACTCCTCACCTCTATAAATAGTTAGCCCCTACTCCTCCCCTCTATAAATAGTTAGCCCCTACTCCTCCCCTCTATAAATAGTTAGTCCCTACTCCTCTCCTCTATAAATAGTTAGCGCCTACTCCCCACCTCTATAAATAGTTAGCCCCTACTCCTCTCCTCTATAAATAGTTAGCCCCTACTCCCCACCTCTATAAATAGTTAGTCCCTACTCCTCACCTCTATAAATAGTTAGTCCCTACTCCTCACCTCTATAAATAGTTAGCCCCTACTCCTCCCCTCTATAAATAGTTAGTCCCTACTCCTCCCCTCTATAAATAGTTAGCCCCTACTCCTCTCCTCTATAAATAGTTAGCGCCTACTCCTCACCTCTATAAATAGTTAGCTCCATACTCCCAGATTCTCTTAAGCAGTTAGTCCCTATTCCCTCCTCTGTGGAAAAAAACGAATTAGCCCTTCTTAATTAAGACCTCTTACATAAAATAGCTGGCCCTACATCCCTTGCTCTAGATCTCCATCCTCTATAACTGCCACCCTTCCCCATCCTCCATAAAATGGTTAATCCCTATGCCCCCCTCCCCTTCCATAGAACAGCCCCTACTTCCCTCCCCCTCATCAGTCTCAGCAACCTGTTGTTGAGAGACAGCTGAGCATGTCTGACCAGATAAAATCTGACAACACATACATCTTCATTGACAGGATAATAAACTTAGGTATCCGTCTATAGTCTGTTTCATAAAACCACTACCACAAAGGTGATAAAAGTTAGCTCACACATCACCAAGGGCAGCATCTGGTAACTATCTAGATAAATCCTTTTTTCATCTAGTTTCCCAGATTTGTTTATAACTCTAGATATGTAAACATAGCTAACACATTTTAGGAATGACAGACTGTTAAAATACAAATCAGGCCTTTACACTATTAGAATCACTATCTTCTAAAACAAACAGTAATATATCCGAGGAAATATTCCATGCTTCAGACTTGTGTCTGTATATTTGGCTTGATGTCCATGTCTAAATCCAGCACAGCAATGTAACTACCATATTTATCCTGTTGAAAGTTCAAGTGGCCAACAAATAAGCTATGACTCAAAGTGGGAGAGAGGTAGGCTTATACTGAACAGCATTAGATATGTATGGCCCATAACTAGACATGGGCTCATCAGCAGGCATGGGCTTATTACCAAACATGGGCTTATTACCAGACATGGACTTATTACCAGACATGGGCTTATTACCAGACATTGGCTCATTACCAAACATGGGCTTATTACCAGACATGGACTTATTACCAGACATGGACTTATTATATTACCTGACATGGACTTATTACCAGACATGGACTTATTACCAGACATGGACTTATTATATTACCTGACATGGACTTATTACCAGACATGGACTTATTACCTGACATGGGTTTATTACCTGACATGGACTTACTACCAGACATGGACTTATTACCAGACATGGACTTATTACCAGACATGGGCTTATTACCAGTCATGGGATCATTTCCAGCCATGGACTTATTACCAGACATGGACTTATTACCAGACATGGACTTATTACCTGACATGGACTTATTACCAGACATGGACTTATTACCTAACATGGACTTATTACCAGATATGGACTTATTACCAGACATGGACTTATTACCAGACATGGACTTATTACCAGACATGGGCTTATTACCAGTCATGGGATCATTTCCAGCCATGGACTTATTACCAGACAAGGACTTATTACCAGACATGGGCTTATTACCAGACATGGACTTATTACCACACATGGACTTATTACCAGACATGGACTTATTACCAGACATGGACTTATTACCAGACATGGGCTTATTACCAGACATGGGTTTGTAATCAGACATGGGCTTATATTACCACACATGGGCCATTAACATGGGCTTGTAACCAGACATGGGCTAATTATCAGCATGACTCATTATCAGACATGGGCTCATTAACAGACTAGGGCTCAATATTAGACATGGGCTTATATATAACAGGCATGGACTCATGATCATGACCAGACATGGGCTTATAACAGGCATGGGCTCATGATCATGACCAGACATGGGCTTATAACAGGCATGGGCTCATGACCAAACATGGGCTTATTGCTGGATAAATAAAGTAAATCGTGTTCCTTAACCCATAAAAGGATACAACACACATATGGGACGATAGTCACTGTTTTGACTGTTAACATCAACATCTGCAGCAGAATGATATAACTAATACATGGATAACTAATGTATTTATCCTCAAATAAGCCCTCTCGAGATCCTTTAGTGTAAAAGTTAAGTATGACAGTTTGGGGACGGCTTATTTATGAACCAATTTAATCTTACTATTTCAAAATTGACTATTCAGTTATCAATCTGCAGTTTACATTTATGAGTCCTTTCCAACTGTTTTGCTAAAAAGCAATGAATTCCACAATGTTAAAATGAAGCATTTCCTGAAATTGTATGAATACAGGACTTGGGACTCGCATCTATTTATCACTGGACCGTCATATATGAGGAAGGGGTTTGTTTGTGGGCAGGGACTTATTTGTGGATAAACATAGTAATAAAATGAAATCCTCCTCCTTTTCAAATAGCTGTCACAAGATTTTGTTGACTTCTGCATTTTTCTAGACACAGATGTAAGTTTTTAATTCTAAAATTATCCTGTTACTCCTGTATTCAAAGTCTTGTTTATTTTTGTGTGTTTGTTTTTTTTTTTTTAGATCTGGTCGTGACCAGACAGCTATATATAAGGTGTACACTTCTTTTCTTATGACATCATATAACTCGACAAGTACATAGACTGGTCTTTGACATTCAGCCAAATATCCTCCTGGCTTCTACTGCTCATCATGATCAACAACCAGAAATATATAGTGATTCATTGTTTAGAGGATGCGACCAGAGGATGGGACTGATATGTACTTGTATAACTCCTTATGTCACCACTAGGATATGTAGGATGTAGTACTTCGTAATCTTGTCACTTGTTTAGTTTCTACATAAGATATCTTCCACATTTTCGAACTAATGACAAAAGAATATCCCCCATTCCTGGTTTATGTTTGGATTTAAAAACATAACTTGCACAATATTTTGATCAACATTGAATTTGTTTTCCTGGTTTATATTATTATATTCTGATTTTAAGACACAACTTGCATAATATTTTAATAAACATTAAATTTCTAGCCTACTACAATAGTCCTGATTAGAAATCTTTGATTCTCAGTTTAAAGGTGCTGTCACCATATATAGCTATCTGACCTTGGTTTCATCCATGTTCAACTTAAGAAAATGCCTCAACTTAAAATTTTCCTCAGGAAATTAAACCTTTATTGGATTTAAGGAAAACATCTTTCCTTAAAGGATTGTTGATAAAACCTGTGTCTGATCATTTATGTTTAACGTCCTATTAACAGCCAGGGGCATTTAAGGATGTGCCAGGTTTTGGAGGTGGAGAAAAGCCGGAGTACCTGGAGAAAAACCACTGACCTATGGTCAGTACAAGGCAACTGCCCCACACGGGTTTCGAACCCGCAACCCAGAGATAGAGGGCTAGTGATAAAGTGTCAGGACGGGTACTTTATGTATGGAAACCTACCTTTGAGAGTTCATGATGTGTATAATTTTAATTTATTCTTAATATGGGTATTATCCTGATTATCCTAGTAGATGCTGTGAAATATATACACACTAGGACTTTATAATTTATTGAACTTAAGTTGTTAATGAAATTTTTCCTGGAGAATTTTCTCTGTTGCTTTCTATACATTATATATAGGACAGTGTTATTTCTACAGCATATTTTTAAATGAATTAATGGACATTGCAAAAATATGTTGAATTTCCAAATGAATTCAAAAACTAATAAATTCCAGCAGTGTAGAATTGTTCTGATAAATCCATCAAGTGTGCACAAAAAAAAAAATTTAAAAATAAGTTTCTTTTTTTTTTTTGCAAATTTATTATGATTTCCAACACAATTCACCATGAAAGTATGGTCATCTTATAAAAAAAAAAATTCTCTTATCTAATCTAGAATATTTTGGTATTCAATGTTAGACTTCTTGAGATAAGTATTTATAAATTTCTAAGATATTTTTGAACAAACTTCCTTTTGAAAAAATAATGATTTCCTGAAGCAGATCATTAATCTTAAAACAAACTCTCTTTAACATCCGCCTAGTGGGAAGTTAACTAGCTACAAGGAATGTATTATCTCTTCACAGTTGTTGAGCTTGTGCAGCATATTTCCGTGTTAAAAATGTACCTAACTCGGTAGCTAATCATTTCCTCTTAGAAGCCTTAAGGTGCTTACGCAATTTTCAATTTGTTCATAGCTCAGAAATGTTCCTAAAAATAAAAAAAATATTAGAGGGCTGTGCAGCATTACTTTTGCACTTTATTCTCTTCCTAAATTAATAAAAAAAAACTTGGATTTTTAGCACAAATATGAAACAAACTATAGTTTCTACCACATTTTGTTTGAAAGCACCTAGAAAAGTACAAACCAAATATTCATTCTTAGAAATTATGTAACTTAAAGTCATTTCAACATTTTACTAAAACTTTCACATTAATGAACAAAAGTGGATCGCCAAGAGAAACAAGAGCCTGAGGTCCATAGCTTTTAACACCTGATAGATGATGCTTTGCTTTTATAAGCCAACATGTACATTAAATACATCTCGGCCCTGGCCTGTGACCTTGAAAGTAGTACAAGGTCATTCATTTGAACAAACTTTGTAGCCCTTCATCCCAGCATGCTAATGGCCGAATATCATGACCCTGGGCTTCTTGAATATTGAGAAGAAATTGAAAATATAAATTGTTTAGGAACAGACCTAGCACTGTGATGGACAAAGTACGATTGCAATAGTTCACTAGGGATGTTGTCTCAGGTGACCTAAGACAACATCAAACTGTTATCAGATTCCCAAGAGAAACAAGCTCTCAAACTTGTATTGCATCTGTAAGAAAAACAAGCAATCAATCTGTTTTGGGTTCCCCAAGAGAAACAATCACACTGTTTTTGGATGATGAGGAGAAAGCTCTCAAACTGTTATTTGATTTCCAGGAGAAACAAGCTATCAAACTGGTATTATTGTCAAGTAGTTATCAACAAACATATTCATATCTATTATTTGTAATATGGCTGGATGGACATTTAAGATTCTATATATTCAGTAAGCTCTCGTCATAATTAAACGGGGGTATAAAAACTAGGCATAGCTCGCACTACAACCACTTCCTGCATCATTCCTAATCTAGTCGATACGAGACTCCATCAATATTGGCAGAGCTCCAGACACTAATCCCTGAAGTTTTCCCACTAACTGTTGGACAGTGACCTATAATTAATATAGAATAGCCTAATATGGGCAGGATGGGAATCAGTACAGAATAATAACTCCTGTTTTTGGTAATGCATCATGTATCTACCAGCACCATGCACCAGCTATCATAACAACAGTAAAACTGATCCATCACAACTTGGATGAGAAAAGGTAAATGGGGTCACCTGTCTGAGTAGGTGGGTTTTCTCTCGATACTCTGGTTTCATGTCCCTGACGGTAAAACCCCTCATGTGCGTCCTTCCATCCAAGCCAACAAGATTGATTAATATAAGTTGATATAACTTGTTGCACAGCACTATTGTTCCAAAATAAATGAAGTTTTTATAAATTTTGTTTGGAGTTGAAAGGTACTTTATTGAAAGCCAAAAAAACAACAACATGAGAACTGGTCTTTTTGCAACATGTGCATATGAGATACAGGCACTGTTACTATAGAGATATATCTAAAATTACTTGCTTTATAGAATTGAACATTTCTTTAATATATTTTCATAGTTAAAAAACATGTTGTTTTTTTCCATTTTGAAGACTTTATTTTCCTCTCGGTTTTTTGCCTTTTATCATATACGGTAGGTCACCTGAGAAAAAGTCTCAGTTGACCTATTGCAATCGCCTTTTGTCCGGCGCCGTGTGTCGTGTGTCCATCATGCATTGTAAATAATTTGCATTTTCAACTTCTTCTCAGAAACCCCTGAACCAATTTTAACGAAATTTTGCAGAAACCTGCCATGGCTAAAAGTCAACAAAAATTGTTGGGGTCCCATGGGAAGGGTGTAAACTTTACTATACTTTAAATAAGGAATCATATTTTTGACTTTATATATCATTTGTTTGATTTCTATTGGAATTCATTCTAATATGGCATGCAAATGTTGGCCCGACTAACCCATAGGGGCTGATGGGCGGAGTCAAAAAGGGTCAAATTGAGAAAAATATTTCAAAACTCAGGTGACAGTTAAGGCCCATGTGCCTCTTGTTTATCTATTTATCTATCTATTTATTTATTTTTTCAGTTTATCAATTGTTCAGTTATTTACTACAATGTATAGTGCTTTAAACTTGTGACAGAAGGAGATTGTATCAGCATTTAGTGAGTAAAATCTATGGAGCCGGTTGGTGATGTCTGCACATTATACTCCTGATACTTGAGGGAAACTAATGAGAGAATAACAAGGTACTTTGAACCGCTGCCAAAGGTTAAATACCCGGCCACAAGCCTACTCAATCCAGATGAATTCTACTTTAAGGAATCTATCCCCAACATTAATTGGGAAGCTTAGCCTGCTAGTCCAGGATGCCCATCAATAAAACAATTTTTCCGATTCTATATGTACCTCACTTCACGAGTCCTTCAACCCCAACCCTGGCTGTATCAATTTATATAATTATTTATCTTTTTGCTAACATTTATTCCTGCCATTACTTGCCATTGAAAACTTTTAACCACACAGCTTGTTTGTTTGTTATGTTATTACCCCCAGAACCATCAGGGTCATTTTGAAGCAGAGTATCCTTGTAGTAGTTGGTGGCTACCACACTGAAAAACATAAGGGAGACCCGTCGCATGCCATCCAGAGTATTTAGGGTAAAGTGTCTTGCCAAAGGACACAACCATCACAGGGGGGGCTAAAAATTTCCAAACATCATATTTCCAGCAAAAACTGTTTCGGGATGAAATGTATGAATTATGACAACAAGCTTTACCACCAAGCAAGTTTAGTGTCAGACCTCCAATCTTTAAAAAATAAAATCAGGAATTTCGTTCCGAAATTGGGAAAATTTTCTTTCTTTTCCCACTGGGAAAGGGGTCAGATATTGACCCCAAATATATTTACATTGATCCCTATAGTAAGAGTGCAATTGATAATGTATATTTTCTAGGACTTGAACAGTTACCTGATTAAAGTAATCGATTAACTACATCAGAGGGCCTTTCACTTACAACTAATAATCAATAATTGACTTACAACCTCCACAAACGAGCAATACATATCACTGACCTTGGACTTTGAACCCCATCAATCTTACATCTAGAGAAAATTTAATGTTTGACAGAGACTTTGAACCCAAGAAATCTTATATTTAGAGAAAATCTTACGATTGACAAGGACTTTGAACCCCAGCAATCTTATATTTAGAGAAAATCTGACAACTGACAAGGACTTTGAACCCCAGCAATCTTATATTTAGAGAAAATCTTACAACTGACAAGGACTTTGAACCCCAGCAATCTTATATTTAGAGAAAATCTTACGTTTGACAGGGACTTTGAACCCCAGCAATCTTATATTTAGAGAAAATCTTACGTTTGACAGGGACTTTGAACCCCAGCAATCTTATATTTAGAGAAAATCTTACGTTTGACAGGGACTTTAAACCCCAGCAATCTTATATTTAGAGAAAATCTTACGTTTGACAGGGACTTTGAACCCCAGCAATCTTATATTTAGAGAAAATCTTACGTTTGACAGGGACTTTGAACCCCAGTAATCTTATATTTAGAGAAAATCTTACGTTTGACAGAGTTGTAGAGAGCTTTGATAGACTTCTTCATTTTGTTTATTCCACTTCGATCCATGTCCAGCTTCTGTAAATAAACAACAAAACAAATAATCAGTTAATTTGAGCCATGTACTTTAAACTGCATTTCATGATAAGTATTTCGAAGGATTTTTATTGATAATTTTTTTAATTTGATATAGCTATTTATTATATAAACCAGAAGTATTCAAATCAGAAACTGATCATGTGAATCAACTTATATCAAAATTGTTGTATGTAATATCTCCCCTCCAAACTTTGTTACAAGCTTAAGGGGTAAAATAATCCCAACCAAACCTTTTGGGTATCACTACCTGTTGTACATTACTGATATCTGCAGTACTAATGTATAGTTATGATTGTACATCGAAGTTCTATGTCAAATATTTCTGATCCACCAGTGAGTAGGATGATATTTCACTTCCCTTACTGACATATCCTGGTATATGACCACTTTTGCATTTCATATGTCGAAAGAATCGCTCTTAATTTCTCCACCCGCATCACAAATTTATGTAAGTTTACAGATGCTAAAACATTTAAAATGCAATTCTATAAAAGTAAGTGCTCCCTTGCCCAGACTTGGACTGCATTTAGTTTGATTTTTGTCACCAAATATGCCTATACTGACAGACACTGTGACTTAATTAGATTTATATGTACAATTTCAAGTCTGGATGAGAATGACCTTGAAAGAGGTCAAGCAAAACCCAACAGAAGTCTTGCTCTTGCCTCTAATTTTCTGTACTTGACTAGTAGGGTTCTGCAGCACCAGGTAACTAAATCATGAATTGCTTCCAAGCTAAAACCTTCCAACAGTTTGGTTTGGTTTATTTAGTTTAACGTCCTATTACATATTTAACAGCCAGGGTCATTTAAGGACGTGCAAGGTTTTGGAAATAGAGGAAAGTCGGAGTACTCAGAGAAAAACCACCGGCCTACGGTCAGTTGTCAGGTACTGACTGTAGGCCGGTGGTTTTTCTCCGGGTACTCTGGCTTTCCTCCACCTCCAAAACCTGGCACGTCCTTAAATGACCCTGGCTGTTAATTGGACGTTTAACAAAATCCAAACCAAACCAAACTGCCTGGTTAAGGAAGGTGCATATCTAGAGGGTACAATTTGGTTGTCAATCTGGGTTAGCTAATGGGTAAATTTCAACCCCCAAAAATTGCTGCTGAATTAGTGAGAGTGAAAATCCAATACAGCTTGATATTAAAGAATCGCACAGTAGTGAACTAAACTAATTGAATGGCCTTCATTATACAAAGCATGCAATCACAGAAAACAGAAATGTTGATTGCATCTCATAGAAATTACTTGCTGTACGTGCCCCGAGATTACTCGATGCCGATTTATCTGTAACATTACAATCCAAAAGAAGATCACATTTAAACATTTACATATTAAACAAGGAACTACGAAAAAAGTATTACATGACAGCAAATCTGTCTTAAAACTAATACAACTGATCATTTGGAAAAATTCTAGTGTATTTAAAAACTTTTGGCTGATTGTCTCATGCTTAGTGCTATAAGCTGTGTAGCATCACCATGTAGCTTTTCCAGATTAAACCAGTTTAGCACAAAATCACCATCATAATTTTATTATTAACTGAATTAAACATAATGATTCTGTGATTACTGACACTTTTATTTCCATGACTTTATATATATGTTATCTTTTGTACAGCTAGCCTCTAGCTATAGCTAGATCAATATGGCCACCATTCATTTATAAATATTTATATACTTTTTTTTATTGGTGGTGGTACCGGTGGTGAAGACAGGGCGAAAAAGTGCATCATATACCGGGTATATATTATTTTTCAAGTGCGCTTTCCCAAAACGCTTTTGGAATTTTCAAAATCTTTAACCAGAGTTTTGGAGAATGACCCCCTTTTTTATATATGGATTCTTTGACTTGTAATAATGACACACACCATACATAATCCTCATCAATCACTACATACAGTATATGTCAGCAGCCAGCTGGTCATAGCAGGGGAAGGAAGTGTGATATAGAGTGAATATCCGGTGACTCTCCCAATATACATCAGAGTGACAGAAGTCCCCATATCCCCAAATGTGACAGACAGCGGTGAAGGAAACACAAGTCCTCAAATCAGGGTTTACACCAGGGTGGTCGAGGGGCATATTGGAAACACACCTGTCTTTCACCTAGTTGGCCAGGGTTGGATTCCCCAATTGGAGGTGGAAAGGTATCAGGTTTCTGCCCAGAAAATGTGTGTTTTCTCCGGGTGCTTCCCACACTAGGACCTCTCACACGCTTCCATCGTGGGCAACAAGTGTGATAATTAGTATAAGTTGATATAACTTGGTTTTCAATTTTGAAAGGAATTAAATAAATGGGCCCTTTGTGCTTTAACACCCCCCACCCGCCCCACCCCACCCCACCCCCCAATCGTCTGTGTGAGGTGCAGTGTGAGGTAAAGTCAGGTAATTCATTAATTGTCAATAAGGTTAACTTGACTAAGGTTAACTATGTTGCAGGATGCAAATCACATAGTGAACATAATTTTCTCTGTTTTTTATCCATTGACTTTATTAAGAACATATATATACATGTGTCAAATTAATCAATTGATATTTCCTTCAACATATAAATGCCCAACTCCCAAAGATCTACTGAAGGCCCTGCTGGAAATGGTCTGGGCAACATGATAGGTCAATTAGTGAGAGCACCCGTCCAGTTTGGAGGTTCCAAGTTTGATCCTCTCCTGTTTAACCCCACAAGAATAATTTACAGTATACTAATTAATCTGTAACTCCAGGATATCAGGGGAGATAAATCACCTTTAAAATCAGACTGTCCACAATGTGTTATCACCCAGCATTTATACTGCCAGGGGAGATAACTGATCCACGGACTGTTAAACAATGTGATACTGCCAGGGGAGATAACTGATCCATAGACTGTTACACAATGTAATATATATATCACACATTATGTTTACTGCCAGGGGAGACAACTGATCCACAGACTCTTAAACAATGTGCGATCACCCATTATTTGTACTGCCAGGGGAGACAACTGATCCACAGACTGTTAATGTGATATTACCCAGACTTGACCTAATACAGATACCAAACATCTGCCTACACAAAACCACATTTTACCAGGACAAAAGCTGTACCATGTTGTATTTGATAAAACATACTGCCATCTGTAGATCATGATATAGTCAGCATATCGTAACCCTAGGTCTGATAACAGCACTGATTCTTAAATCATCTTGTGTTTAGATACAGGAAACGGCCTGTCAAAGATAGATAACTGTACATTGGTTACATTTTTATTCTCATAGATTTCAGATTAGCAATAATATAAAGAATATCTGGTTCCACTGTATTGATTGCAACAGGTCTGGTGAACTAAGGCAGTATTCAATTTTAGCTTTCCATTCAAAAATCAGTTTACGTACATGCAAACATGCATTCATCTATCAACGTGTTAACCAATTGATTTTTTTTTTCTTCAGAAGAGCAAGCACATTGCTTTACAATTATCTCAATGTATTTAGCATGCATTTACTCACCCTCACTTAAATGTGGAATGAGTATTTAGTATATACCGTATTTGACCTAATAAGGGCGCCTGCCCTAATAAGGGCGCCCCTACCTTTTTTCAAAGAAATAAATCTTTGACTGAGTGTCAAAATGGTGTTCAAAAGTAATAATTCATGTGAAATATTTTGCTACTTTATGTGGTCAATTTTCTTTAGCAAATTAAGTAACTGGAACACATGTTTTCGCCACATTTTGTCTATTCCTACAGGCTACAGATGACATGTCAGTGCAAAGAGCACCCAAAACTAAACACACATACAAATAATAACTTACCATCTTTATTTGAAAATAAAGTAAAGACTTCATTCTTGTTGATAAATAACTTTTGTTCAGAACAGAAAGCTAGTAAAAGACATTGTAAATCAATTATTAGGTCAAAGAAAACGATGTCTGATATGATCTGGGAAATCACCTGTTTCTATAAATAGAACACAAAAGAGTTCCATTTGAACATAAATGGTGGAACACACGTTCTCTGGTCTAAAGATCAGCTGGCATGGTTTACAAGTTTACAGGAGCATTCAAGTGATGTTTAAGCTTAATATATGATAATGAATAGATATCTTCATCTGGAATATTTTTATGACTGAATATTTTACCGTTTCCACAACCTTTGGTATTCTGCTATAAGGTATAGTTTGTTTCATAAAACTTCAGAATAACTAATCTTAATAAGGGCGCCCCCACTGTCAATTACCCGCGCCCTGCGCCCTTATTAGGTCAAATACGGTATTTGTTTATCAAATGATTCGGTCTTCTTTTGGATGCAGTTGAAGGTCAGTAAGAACTACGGTTTATCTATATAGCTACCCAAACAAATACTTTTGTGTTGCAGTCATAGGCCAATATACATATACACACCATCGTTCATTACCTAAACAAGTGTCTTTGTGTTATTAATACTACATGTCAGAAAAACAAATGAAGACCATTCAACTTTAAGCTTGACTGTTCCCTGTATGTCCTGACAATACACTACTCACATCCCGACCTATAGATGTCTCCGATAATTCTCACATCATTCCTCCATCACTACAGGCTATTTTACATAAAGTATATAGGCTACATACATATGTTCTCCAAGTTTTAGACAGTTGTAAAGGAGAAAATTACATTCCTATTTTTCCTGTTACAATCAATATCCAGTAGGTCGTTGGAGTTTGCTACAGTCAGACCCCCAGTAAATTGGATTTCTCTCGTCACACTTATAACAGGAAATGGCTGCACCAACATGCCGAATATAAAGTGCAATATTTATTAAAGTCGGATTGGGATCTTTATATGGTAACAAAACTCAAATTATAGTAACTACTACCAGGTTTATGCTGAACATAAATCTTACAAATTGGGTTGGGACAGGGATATCTAAACCTGAGTGTAGGAGTTTGACTGGTCGGTCAGCACCAGGATTGCCGAGTGCTGGCCAGCCAAACTCTTACACTTCCTTGCCCACAGTAAAGGCCCACATTTGTTTACTTTTTCTCACATACTGTACTTAAAAAGTAACAAATTTGTAAGGTGCTGTCAATCTTAATTTTCTTTAATTGTGACATCATGAATATATGTGTTGATTAATCGAAAATGTTATCACAGCACATGTCAGCTGTCTTTCCCTAGCCCTTACGAGATCGATTTATCCCATCCCTAGCAAATAAGGGATCACCCTGTGAAGTTTTCGAAAATATTAAATCTTACACCATCAAGTTTTCTAAAAAAAATAGTTTTGAAAAATAAAATTTTTGCAGTTAATGAATTAAGTTCAAGCTAAACATCATGCATTTGGCTGAAAATGTTGGCAACCCATGGCCACTGGGCTGCTTTTCTGGACATTCTGGAACTTGCTACTACTGTGTTTTTATAATTTCTCTTCAAAAGGATTTAATTTATTGTAGAAGTATATATATTACAAAATAAGAAACATTGTTAAGGATAGTTTTTTAACTTCGTAATTGGAAAGTTTTATGATAAGGTTTTGTTTCTTTATTTCAAATATTTTATACATGTATCATAATTGAAGCAAAGTACATGTCTAGTAGAAGTCATTATATAGATCGAGTACCAATAGCTAAGTTTCATGTTAATCATTGTAAAGTTATTGGTAAAATAACTTTCTACCACAATACCCCTGTGTTATTCAACTCTCAGACCATCAGTTAATCATTACAGCTGTTGATTAACAATCTGTTTATACCACACGTGGTATAAACTCTGTACGCATTTTGATTGGCTAACACGGTGAACTTTGACCCAGGCTGCAATTGTTATTGACGTCATCAATAATCTAATGATGTCACATCACCGGGTCCCGGACGTCACCGGTACACTTTATTTGCATACGCGAAATTATACTTGGCCACGTTTCCCTTTGATTCAAGCCGATATTATTGTGGTAGAAACAGGTCACATGACTCGAAATTGTTGGATATGGAATTTATTTCACACGAGTAAGTTATTTTTTAAAAGTTGCAAAAAACACTCGCTAAAGCTCGTGTCTTTTGTAACTTTTAAAAAATAACTTACTCGTGTGAAATAAATTCCATATCCAACAACCACTCGTTGTGTAACCTCTATATATACCTGTATATATTTACAGTAGACTAATAGGTTTATACCAGACTTCCTAACGTATTGTGGTCTGTGGACGAATTCATTTGCACCCCTTATAATACCTGTCAAAATATTTAAAAAGATTCTTTCCCATAAATATATGAATAGATTCAACACATCCTTAAATACATTTCAGACAATATCAACACTTTTGGAGTTATTATAATAGAAGTCTTTCCAAATTCTACACCGGAAAAATACCAGAACCATTCAATTTTAAACATGTATAGTTTTTCATAGAATAATAGTTACCATTTATAGACTAACTTTATTTATTTAACAGGTTTTACATTTCTTATTACAGCCTTAAGGTTTTTCAGGTGATGAGAAAAAAAGAGAGGATAGTCAGTAGGAGCGGTAAAGTATATATATGGAGTAAAGAAAAGAGTGATGGAAAGAAATGGGGGTCATCTGTTCTATCTAACTTATGGTGTTAAAAAGTTCTTCATTTTGGAAATGATTCCTAGATCAGAATGAGTCCTATAACCTACAAATGATTAGCAGTAGCTATATATATGTAGCTGGTCGTGTTTTAAAACTGCAAATGGAATATTAAATTACGATACCGTTTTCTAAAAGAAAATACTCATACCTCACTAGGACTCTAAAACAGACAGTGGTAGATCAATAGAATCTTACATGGGTCTGTTCCGTGGACAGGGATATATCTCAACCTGAGTGTAAGAGTTTGGCCAATCAGCAGCAGGCTTGCCGAGTGCTGGCCAGCTGAACTATTACACAAGGGTTGAGATATATCCCTGTCCATGGAACAGACCCATGTTTGATTATTTTTCTCACATACTTGCAACCAAATGTAAGTTTTTATTAAAGTTTTCATTGCGCCATCTTCAATGCTCCTTGGAATATGCATAAAAATTGATGACGTCATCATTTACGACTTGGTTACTAAACTTAAAATGATGACGTTACGTCATTGTGAGCAGCGTCATATGTGCCGGTTGTCTATATACCCCCCCCTGTGTAAGATCGATTTATCTTTTCCCTAGCAACCGTGGATAACTCTGAAGTATGTGAGAAAAAGAATCTCATTCTAATTCCTTGGATGTGAACCGTGGTAGATAAATCCTGTCCTGGTAGATCTAGAGTTAAAAATACTGTTTCTTATCGCAATCTACCATATGTCTAACAAGTCAATAGGATGGCTGTTTCCACAGACATGCTAGCTAATGAATAATGACAGGAATGCCGTAGGACTAAAAACATGAGAATTTAATAAAGGGATGAGGTAATCCTACAATCTTCTTATAGGCTAACTGATAATAAGTCAAATAAATTCTGATGCAGAAAGCTCCATTTTATTTCTTCTACCAATGCAGACCAAGTGTGCAGTTTGAATGCAGCCCCAGTCAGTATGCGTTTCTCAGGAAACCTAAATCACAGACCGATCTGTGATTTTTTGGTTGTGTCCTCGGGAAAGACACTTTATCACAATTCTCTGGATTGCAGGCATCCCAAATGTTGTTCAGTGAAGTAGCCACCAGCTACTACAAGGATATCCTGTCTCGACATGATCCTGACTGTTGACAGAGGGATACAATTCCCCAATAGTACAAAACCGACAATGATGTATTGAACCTTTTTGATCTGGTATAGCATTGGTCAAGATGAGGACATTTTTTTAACCCTGGTATTCTAGTGTTCTTCAAGATGAGTATTTCATTTTATTTTGATAGATCAAGAGTTGTTTAAGAGGAGTACACAAATTTAATCTGGTATATGAATACACAATTTAATCTGGTATAGAGTTGTCCAAGGTGAGGACACCATTTTAGATTTAATCTATATAAAACTTGTTTAAGATCCTAGGTGAGGACACCTTTTTAGATTTAATTTATATAAAACTTGTTTAAGATAAGTACATTTTTAAAACTTTAATTTGATAAAGATATAAGCTTAGTTTAAGGAGAATACACCTTTTTAATTTTTTGAAGCATTTTATGTTTAATAGTACTTTATTGAACTCCAATTCAAACATAAAACTTGCCAAACTACGAAACAGCTTAATGACTTAACTCTCTGCTAAAGTATATATAGTACATGTATTGAAATACAAGTCTAAGCCTTGTTGAATCCTTCCATTGTCCGAAAGACAGGCACCTAGATAAACAATCGACCAGAAAACATTGAATAACCCCAACCTTACGCACATAGTACACAAAACAGACCTATAATACTGTAATATGTTTTGACGAACGACCAATCTCGAGTCAGATGTGTAACCCCTGGAGAAATCAGTATACCCCGACTGATCATCCCATCATTGACCAATTCATACAAACATTGACCAGAATAAAAATATCAGTGATTGTCTAATCCCTATAAATCCCTTTGAGAATGTTCTCTTTATACAAAGAATGTCATTTCACGCTAATATTGTGTTTTCGACGTGGCTCAGCACCCAATCATCTGAACCCTACCACAATATTGATCGATTTCGACCTTACCGGTGTAACACCAACATATTTGTAAACAGTACAGTTTCAATACAAATGACATACCTTCCATCAGGACATTTACATTTATTCTTCCAATGTAGGTTATACTTAAACAGATACACCACAAATAAGGCAATAACTACGTAAATGGGGGATGGGGATCCGGAGGAGGTGGGGAGGTGATGGGGTATTTTTTGGGGGGGGGGGGGGGTTCTATGTATGCAATAATAGACAATTTTTTACTGGATTAGCAGCAGGTTTCTTTCATTGGTTTTGGTTGGTCCTTTTTGCCTCATTTTGGAATTGTACAAATTTGTGAATTTGGAAGGAATTCAAAATTTTCAGGATTAACTGCAAATTTATCCGAATACGGCTTAAATATGACATAATTTCAATTGGGAATTGGGCCCATTAAACGGCCCTCAAAAATTGAAAATGCCCTCAGAAAAATCCCCAGCTGTAACACACTGACAAAGATAATGTTAGATCTATTACACCAGTTAAAATATTGTCAATACTGTATTACATTAAATTCTTTTCTTATTCATTTTTAACATTATCCACGTCAAACCCAAGCTATTTTCTTTTCACAATGAACAATATAACTGCTCCATGATCATCATTATTAATACTCATTTAAATCCATGACGTTAAGGGACAATGCTAGGTTCTCGACATTCCATTTAAAATGTGTATTACAGAATTGGTATACCGATATGACCGTACCAACTACTTAATGAAATTCTTGTACTGTCATACAATAAATGCCTTGAATGCATATATCCATAGTTATGTTGGGAATCGGTTCAGATTTCAAGATTGACGAACATATAAATTTTGTTAGTACAGATAGTCACTAAAATAGATTGTAGCGCCCTAACTAAAGGCATCCAATTATTTTTTCATCCAAATTTTGTATCCAATAGTAGTAATCAAGCTCTCAATTTCCATTTGTTTGGCCTCTTTCAAAAAGAGTCTTATTGTATCAACCTCTTCTTTCAATAAAGGTTAGATTGTCTGAAGTAAATACACTTCAGCCAGTTAAATTCTAAAATATTCTGACCTCGGTTTCATCAATATTGCAATTAAGAAATTCCTTAACTTATTTTTTTTTCATACTTGAAAGAATTAATTTACAGGATTCAAGGACAACCACAGTTCTTTAAAGATTTTCCCCTAAATCTGTTAATGAAACCTGGGTATGGACCAGATGAGTTCCAACAAATTTGACAACCATTAGTTATAGCCACTGTGTATAGAGCTAATCAATGATGAATCAGCTGCTGGACCCTCACACTGAGGTACAGAATGTTGGTTTGTACCCCCTCACACTGAGGTACAGAATGTTGGTTTGAACCCCCTCACACCGAGTTACAGAATGTTGGTTTGTACCCCCTCACACTAAGTTACAGAATGTTGGTTTGAACCCCCTCACACTGAGGTACAGAATGTTGGTTTGTACCCCTCACACTGAGTTACAGAATGTTGGTTTGTACCCCTCACACTGAGGTACAGAATGTTGGTTTGTACCCCCTCACACCGAGTTACAGAATGTTGGTTTGAACCCCCTCACACCGAGTTACAGAATGTTGGTTTGAACCCCCTCACACTGAGGTACAGAATGTTGGTTTGTACCCCCTCACACTGAGTTACAGAATCTTGGTTTGAAACCCCTCACACCGAGTTACAGAATCTTGGTTTGAACCCCCTCACACCGAGTTACAGAATCTTGGTTTGTACCCCCTCACACAGAGTTACAGAATGTTGGTTTGTACCCCCTCACACTGAGGTACAGAATGTTGGTTTGTACCCCCTCACACTGAGGTATAGAATGTTGGTTTGTACCCCCTCACACTGAGGTATAGAATGTTGGTTTGTACCCCCTCACACTGAGGTACAGAATGTTGGTTTGTACCCCCTCACACCGAGGTACAGAATGTTGGTTTGAACCCCCTCACACCGAGGTACAGAATGTTGGTTTGAACCCCCTCACACTGAGGTACAGAATGTTGGTTTGTACCCCCTCACACTGAGTTACAGAATCTTGGTTTGAAACCCCTCACACCGAGTTACAGAATCTTGGTTTGAACCCCCTCACACCGAGTTACAGAATGTTGGTTTGTACCCCCTCACACAGAGTTACAGAATGTTGGTTTGTACCCCCTCACACTGAGGTACAGAATGTTGGTTTGTACCCCCTCACACTGAGGTACAGAATGTTGGTTTGTACCCCCTCACACTGAGGTACAGAATGTTGGTTTGTACCCCCTCACACTGAGGTACAGAATGTTGGTTTGAACCCCCTCACACCGAGGTACAGAATGTTGGTTTGAACCCCCTCACACCGAGGTACAGAATGTTGGTTTGAACCCCCTCACACTGAGTTACAGAATCTTGGTTTGAAACCCCTCACACCGAGTTACAGAATCTTGGTTTGAAACCCCTCACACCGAGTTACAGAATGTTGGTTTGTACCCCCTCACACAGAGTTACAGAATGTTGGTTTGTACCCCCTCACACTGAGGTACAGAATGTTGGTTTGTACCCCCTCACACTGAGGTATAGAATGTTGGTTTGTACCCCCTCACACTGAGGTACAGAATGTTGGTTTGTACCCCCTCACACTGAGGTACAGAATGTTGGTTTGAACCCCCTCACACCGAGGTACAGAATGTTGGTTTGAACCCCCTCACACCGAGGTACAGAATGTTGGTTTGTACCCCCTCACACTGAGGTACAGAATGTTGGTTTGAACCCCCTCACACCGAGGTACAGAATGTTGGTTTGAACCCCCTCACACCGAGGTACAGAATGTTGGTTTGTACCCCCTCACACTGAGTTACAGAATGTTGGTTTGAACCCCCTCACACCGAGGTACAGAATGTTGGTTTGAACCCCCTCACACCGAGGTACAGAATGTTGGTTTGAACCCCCTCACACTGAGGTACAGAATGTTGGTTTGTACCCCCTCACACTGAGTTACAGAATGTTGGTTTGAACCCCCTCACACCGAGGTACAGAATGTTGGTTTGAACCCCCTCACACCGAGGTACAGAATGTTGGTTTGAACCCCCTCACACTGAGGTACAGAATGTTGGTTTGTACCCCCTCACACTGAGTTACAGAATCTTGGTTTGAAACCCCTCACACCGAGTTACAGAATCTTGGTTTGAACCCCCTCACACCGAGTTACAGAATGTTGGTTTGTACCCCCTCACACAGAGTTACAGAATGTTGGTTTGTACCCCCTCACACTGAGGTACAGAATGTTGGTTTGTACCCCCTCACACTGAGGTATAGAATGTTGGTTTGTACCCCCTCACACTGAGGTACAGAATGTTGGTTTGTACCCCCTCACACTGAGGTACAGAATGTTGGTTTGAACCCCCTCACACCGAGGTACAGAATGTTGGTTTGAACCCCCTCACACCGAGGTACAGAATGTTGGTTTGAACCCCCTCACACTGAGTTACAGAATCTTGGTTTGAAACCCCTCACACCGAGTTACAGAATCTTGGTTTGAAACCCCTCACACAGAGTTACAGAATGTTGGTTTGTACCCCCTCACACAGAGTTACAGAATGTTGGTTTGTACCCCCTCACACTGAGGTACAGAATGTTGGTTTGTACCCCCTCACACTGAGGTACAGAATGTTGGTTTGTACCCCCTCACACTGAGGTACAGAATGTTGGTTTGTACCCCCTCACACTGAGGTACAGAATGTTGGTTTGAACCCCCTCACACCGAGGTACAGAATGTTGGTTTGAACCCCCTCACACCGAGGTACAGAATGTTGGTTTGAACCCCCTCACACTGAGGTACAGAATGTTGGTTTGTACCCCCTCACACTGAGTTACAGAATGTTGGTTTGAACCCCCTCACACAGAGTTACAGAATGTTGGTTTGAACCCCCTCACACTGAGGTACAGAATGTTGGTTTGTACCCCTCACACTGAGTTACAGAATGTTGGTTTGTACCCCCTCACACTGAGGTACAGAATGTTGGTTTGTACCCCTCACACTGAGGTACAGAATGTTGGTTTGAACCCCCTCACACTGAGGTACAGAATGTTGGTTTGAACCCCCTCACACTGAGGTACAGAATGTTGGTTTGTACCCCCTCACACTGAGGTACAGAATGTTGGTTTGAACCCCCTCACACTGAGTTACAGAATGTTGGTTTGTACCCCTCACACTGAGTTACAGAATGTTGGTTTGTACCCCTCATACCGAGTTACAGAATGTTGGTTTGTACCCCTCACACTGAGTTATAGAATGTTGGTTTGAACCCCCTCACACTGAGTTACAGAATATTGGTTTGTACCCCCTCACACTGAGTTACAGAATGTTGGTTTGTACCCCCTCACACTGAGGTACAGAATGTTGGTTTGAACCCCCTCACACTGAGGTACAGAATGTTGGTTTGTACCCCCTCACACTGAGGTACAGAATGTTGGTTTGAACCCCCTCACACTGAGGTACAGAATGTTGGTTTGTACCCCTCACACTGAGGTACAGAGTGTTGGTTTGAACCCCCTCACACCGAGTTACAGAATGTTGGCATTAGCTCACATGCCCTTTATAGGCATTGTGAACTCCACGATTTTTGGGCAGGTGAGCTAAAAACAGTGCAGGAAATTTGTTATTCTACACCAAATTTGTTAAAAGTCTGGAGTAAACAATGAGTTCCTCCATAAACTAAGCAATATGATCTGTGTTTTTATGGAGTTTTTTTTTCAGAAACAAACAGGAAGATTTACCTATGAATTTATTCCCCTGTTGCATATACGGTATATACAACCTACCAGTTCCAAGCTGAAGTTAACCAGACTTTAATGTACAACATTTGCACTTACCCCACTGCATAACCTGTACAAATGAGGGTCGATATCCTGAGCAGATGCCATTTATATTCATTCAGAAGCCCTGATTACATAACCCTGCAAACCCCAAAGGTAGAGATGAGGTCATCAAAGGTCATGCTAGCTAATCAGAAAGATTGTGCTCAAAAAGGAAGATTTGCCGTTTAGTCAGAGCTCACAGTCAAGAAGAGCTTCAGTGATACAGGGAATTTTTTTGCTACCAAATAATTCAGGTTTCAGATCCTGCATCATCAGTCAGTTATAAGCTTCTCTGTGATGCTGTTCAACACCTATACAGCCAAACGCACATGTGATGTCAATTGCCTCAATCCATCCCCAGCAACATACCTAGGATAGTTCATAGTTGAGTGTTTATAAGATCTCAAATATTGTGTCTTTGGGGGAGGGGGTTAATCAAGCATTTGTCTAAATATTTTGCATTTTGCAATTGGGGTATAATTCATTTAAAGAAATCAGGGCTTTTTCTGAGGGCTTTTTGGGGCCGTTAATGGGCCCCATTCCCAATTGGAATTATTTCATTTTAAAGCCAAATTCCCAAAATTTGCAGTTTACTCCTGAATTTTTTTTTCCCTATTCACCTATTTTCTTCCCAAAATGAGACAAAAAGGCCCCATCCCAAACCAGTGAGAAAAAGCCCTGGAAATCCTTGACAAATCATTTGTCTTTTTGTCTTTTGAGTACAATTCATTTACAGCTGCGCATGCATTGTCTCAATATTTTGTCTGTGGATATAAAATTGATTTGAAGGTGCATTTGTCTAAACATTTGTCTAATTATAAGTACCAAAGTGTATTTTGTCTGTGGGGATACAATTCATTTAAAAGTGCTGTGCATTGTACATTTCACTTTGCACATGTTTTCGTTGACATTAATTTTATATACTGATGCAGTCATAGTGTATTACATGATAATGTCATAGAGATAAAATTAATTTTGGAAATTGGACAAAGTAACAGTAGGAAATTTGAGTAATATACTGGTTATATTGACTGAACAAAACTCAATCTGCTTTTTTCTATTTGACTTTGTAGTAACAGTAACCTTGAACTCTTGTTTTTTTTGTTTTTCTTTTTAACGTCCTATTAACAGCCAGTGTCATTTAAGGACGTGCCAGGTTTTGGAGGTGGAGGAAACCACCGGCCTACGGTCAGTACCTGGCAACTGCCCCACGTATGTTTCGAACTCGCAACCCAGAGGTAGAGGGCCAGTGATAAAGTGTCGGGACACCTTAACCACACGGCCACCGCGGCCCCCTGCCTTGAACTCTCACCATCAAATATCAATAAATGTGAAATTTGTGGTGACTTTCTCACCAAAAAGGAAATTTCATTTCTTTTCTTGCTGTACAAATTTTTTTTTTAAGATTATCACTTTAAAATGAAGGGAAATGGACCGACACAAATTATTGATGGACCAAATAAATAACCAACCAAACCCCTTCTTCCTACTGTTCGGAAATAATAACATTTTCTTTGGTTATCTTTGTTAAAAGCTGTGTCTGAGGAAACATCAATATATTTTCATTTGGCCAAAAGTGTTAGACATCTTACCTGTACTAGAGTACATGCTGCGATCAATGGAAAGCTTTCCTCACATTGTATAAGGGGTATAAGTTCACCTTCTGGAATCTCTAGATCTATTGTAAGTCATGTATACCGATATTTTACTAAAACAATATTGCACTATTAAAGGTAAAATATAGACAGCATTGAAATTATCTTTATTATGAAACATATTTGACTCAAACTCCCAAAGCAACCCTGAAACCAAATATTAGTACCCTAGTAAGATTTTAAAGGAATTTACTGATGCCTTTCAACACTTTCAACAAGAGATCCCAGAGGGATCTTGGCGCCCACCATTGAATGATCTTTATAGGTTCCATGTCAGATTGATCTTTTCCCTACTTTTCCCTTCCTCTAAGTCTTACTTATCTGTGTAAATTCAGAAACAGCCCTCTAGTACTTTTCAAACAAGGGGAACCTATATACAGAATTTAAGATTTAGCTATAATGGCTGTCTGTCGGCCATGTTGTTTTCGTATTGTTCCCAATATGCAAAACTAGGCACTGAGGGGAACCTACATATGACATTTGAAAAAGATCCCTTCATTACTTTCTGAGAAATAGCGATAACAAACTTCAATTGTCAAAATGCAAGATGGCTGCCTGTCAGCCATGTTGTTTTCTGATTGGTCTCAAAATGCAATATGCATAACTAGGCACTGAGGGGAACCTGCATATGAAATTTCAGAAAGATCCCTTCATTACTTTCTGAGAAATAGCGATAACAAATTTTAATTGTCAAAATCCAAGATGGCTGCCTGTCAGCCATGTTGTTTTCTGATTAGTCTCAAAATGCAATATGCATAACCAGGCACAAAGAGGAACCTGCATATGAAATTTGAGAAAGATCCCTTCAGTACTTTCACAGAAATAGCGATAACAAACTTCAATTGTCAAAATCCAAGATGGCTGCCTGTCGGCCATTTTGTTTTCCGATTGGTCCCAAAATGCAATATGCATAACTAGGCACCAAAGGAAACCTACATATAAAATTTGAGAAAGATCCCTTCAGTACTTCCTCAGAAATAGCGTTAACAAACTCCAATTGTCAAAATCCAAGATGGCTGCCTGTCGGCCATGTTGTTTTCCGATTGGTCCCAAAATGAAATATGCATAACTAGGCACCAAGGGGAACCTACATATGAAATTTGAGAAAGATCCCTTCAATACTTTCTCAGAAATAGAGATAACAAACTTCAATTGTCAAAATCCAAGATGGCTGCCTGTCGGCCATGTTGTTTTCCGATCGGTCCCAAAATGCAATATGCACAACTAGGCACCAAGGGGAACCTACATATGAAATTTGAGAAAGATCCCATCAGCACTTTCTCAGAAATAGCGATAACAAGAATTGTTTACGGACGGAGGGACGGGCGGACGGACGGACGGACGGACGGACGGACGGACCACGGACGCAGGGCGATTTGAATAGCCCACCATCTGATGATGGTGGGCTAATAAAAACCTAACAATTGATAATTTAGTCACTAAAAAGTCTTAAGTCCAAAACGTTTTGGTACAGTGTTTTAATACTAGGGGGAATGTAAACGTACCGATGACCAAGATTTTGTTTGTAAGATCATAAGTGACTAGCCATAGAAGCAACGAATGATACAACTGATTTACCAAATATATACAATCTTCCCGGTAAACGGTCAAGGTCTATTGTGTGGAAACATTTCGGTTTTTATAGAAAATCAAGAGTAGATGGCCCTTTAAGTAGATACTTTAGATATGACGAAAACTATTTGCAAAATGTGTAGAAAGTTATATTCAATGGTAAGTCACAGTTCTTCTTTCATTTTCAAAGTATAATAGACTTACTACAAGGGATGGATTAAAGCATTTTTCAGCCCGTGCCAAAATTTCTAGTTAGCTAAAAAACTTGACAATTTTGGTTCATTTTTTAATAAACAAATTGTCGAAAGCATTACACAAAATATTGAGACATGAATACAAAAAATACATTTGGCAATTAATCACTGATTGGTTAATTACACACAAGTGATGATCGATCAGAAAATTTCAACCGATTCCCAACACTAATAAGCACCCTCTCTCTGCGAGAGGCGAGCTAAAAATCCTCTCACATTAAATATATGAAGTATATAGAAGTAGCATCATATATACCAGGTAACACTTAAAATTATCTACATGCATATCTGTTTACAATCATAACGTCACTCTGAGTGAAATAAGATAATTTGTCACTGAAATCAGATAATTTGTCACGGGGTAAAATGGACCACCTCCACATACCTTACCTTGACCAATGACATAACATCTAGCTTTACAGGTGACCCATAAGTTATGTCTATATCACTAGGTAACTGATGACTTAATGATAACACTGATCAAATAGCCACCAGCCATATTTGATTAAGGAAGTGTGAAGATTAGTAATGGAGGCCTTGTCATGTCTGGAGGCTACACATGTTAACTCTGATAACAACTTCATCAAGATCATTTTAATAGATACAAACTGAAGTTCACCATTAAATATTCCAAAGACTTATCCCAAAACTGAAGTTTACATTAGATATTGTAAAATTTTACCAAAAAGTGAAATTTATGGTAGGTTATATGATTATATCCCAAAGTTTTACCCCAAAACGATGAAATCTGGAGTTTGCAGTCAAGACTTGGAAAGGAAAATAAAAAGACAGAATTCCAATATGTTTTGTAGTTTACAACTAAAGAATGATTTTGTGAAGATGTAACAGTAGGCATGCTTGACTGAGTCTGTGACCTTATAAATAGTTCTGTTGGCCGAGTTCCCTAATTAGTTCAGGTATACCACCTCGCATAACAGACATACCAACTACACATACCCTAGTAATACAGTAGTCAGTGGGTCGGTCTATTTATATATATCCACTGAGAATAAATTGTTCATGGATATACCCTTAAATCATCTCTTCCTTAGTAGAACCAGATTTAATGTCTTTACTGTGTTGTGTCTAAAAACATTCCACAAAAAAGGTTGTAGTCATGACTGGCAATTATCTTCTTCCTGCAGTTTGAAAATTCTGTATGCATTATTTCTACTAAGAAATACTACAAGTCAGTATTCTAGATTACCAAATGCATGTATAGTGGTGCATAAGCAACCCAAAATTCATGGTTGTCACACTTTATTGACAAAACTAGAACTGTCACCAGGATGGCTGACTAATACCCCCGCAATCTACACGAGTCAATGGTGAATTGGAACTGTTAATTAGAGGCCAACTAAAATAACCCAGTAATAAAGTGACCAGTTGCCATAGCAACCATAATTTTGAGAAAAAGAAAGTGAGATGCACATCTGCACATGGTTCTCTATATTTGTGTGAAGTTTCATTGAAATCAGCCCTTCGGTTTAGGAGGAGTTGTCCGGACAAACTTAAAGTTATGGTTCTTATCAGAAAACCTGTTTATGGTGACCAGTCGCCATAGCAACCATAATTTTGAGAAAAAGAAAGTGGCATGCACATCTACACATGGTCCTCTATATTTGTGTGAAGTTTCATTGAAATCAGCCCTTCGGTTTAGGAGGAGTTGTCCGGACAAACTTAAAGTTATGGTTCTTATCAGAAAACCTGTTTATAGTGACCAGTTGCCATAGCAACCATAATTTTGAGAAAAAGAAAGTGGCATGCACATCTACACATAGTCCTCTATATTTATGTGAAGTTTCATTGAAATCGGCCCATCGGTTTAGGAGGAGTTGTCCGGACAAACTTAAAGTTATGGTTCTTATCAGAAAACCTGTTTATAGTGACCAGTTGCCATAGCAACCATAATTTTGAAAAAAAGAAAGTGGCATGCACATCTACACATGATCATTAATATGTGTTTGAAGTTTCATTGGAATCGGCCCATCGGTTTAGGAGGAGTTGTCCGGACAAAATGCGTCTACAGACAGACGGACGGATGGACAGACAACCTGATTCCAGTATACCCCCCTAACTTCGTTGCGGGGGTATAATTATGGTGTCAGGCCCAATTATTCTCTTTTTGACATCTCATGGAGTACACAATTTAGTACCTGGTACTCTAGCTAATTTTCATAATTTCTCAAAATCAGATTACTGATTAGCTCTGTAAACTTTTGTATTTATAGATTGGTACATTGTCATCACAAGTATTCACACACCGTAAAGTATAAGTAGCTCATGCCCAGTGATCAACATTTGGGCACTACAAACTTATAGTGTGTATTTTATCTTTGACTGAATCTTTAAACCAGCTCCCTGAAGTCACACACACCAGTAGCTAGGTATGTTTCCACAAATAAGGTAGGTATTGATCAACCAAGATCAATATATGTGCAAACGTTTCTCAGGTTCAGACTCCCGTATCTTGCGCAGATGAGGATTGATGATAGAATATACCATCAATAGGACTAGAAAGCATTAAGGCCCTCAGTAATATGTATACATCTTATTTAGTAAGAAAGTGTGAAAAAGCAAACTACAAATCTATCAATGGCAACAGTACTAACCCCACCCCTCCCCCTACCCAACCTAATTAAGAAAACAACAATATGCAGGTATTAGGGACAGTTATATATATCTCCAATTTCCTTCGATGTCACCAATATTGGATAAGACACTAGGGGGTCAATGGTAACCCCCCCCCACCCCCACCCCCACGCAATAAAAAATCAATATGCAGGTATTAGCAACAGTTATCTTCCCTGTATCCTTCAACATATATACAAGTATAACTATACAGTATAACACTAACAGGAAGTTGAGAGAAAGTCAGGATGTCAGCAACTTGGTAAACAAACATTCAGCTATAATAATTATGCGTGGCCAGGAAACGATTTACAAACATGTCTGTGAGTCAGATTATCGTAGCATGCATTTAACGTATAATCTGGAAGCAAATGTACACCCGGACGTTCTCATAAATTTATCACATTTGTGATAAAGGGACCACACTACTGTCTTTGTGATGGTTTTTAATGAACATGTCCATTTATACACAGTACAATAAACCTTTTTGATAAATAGATTGTCCTTCATTTTAAAGTGAAGATTTACTACTACATTGTATATCAAATTACACTCAAATTACTGAACTTGTAATCAACTGTGTTGTAAAATGCAGCAGAATATTTTTTTTTTTTTTCATTTTGGGGAAATAACACACTTTTAAGCTGAAGAAAACAGACCATTTTTGGCTGAAAATTAAAAGTGCAAAAAACGATCACTGCAGTGCAACTTTGAAACCATTTCTACATTTTAATTGCTTACCAGCTAGCCAAAGTGATTATTATCGACAAATCAAATCACTTTAGACTAACCTTGTAATTGGGTTTATCTAGGATACACTGTGGTTATCTAGGCTGAATAGTAAGTCAGATCATGATCACTGTACTGGTGTAAAGGAGAATTAAACATTGGATATATCGGGTGACCGAGTATTTTTTGTTGAAATTTTTCAGATAACCCAAGTGTCCAGACAACCAAAATTTTAACATGTTTTTATAATACTAAGATATACCGTATTTATTCGCCCCGGGGGCGTGAAATTTTTCCAAGAGGGGGGGGGGGGGGGGGGGGGGGGGGGACGTTTAATGGAGATCAAAATTGTACCCATTTCACACCATGAAACATATAGTGGTACTGTGTATATAGTTACTGAAACTTTGTTTTGTGGTTTGTGTTAGTTTTATGTTGGATATATCCTTTAAATAATTACCTCTGGACACCCGTGGATGGATATATAAGTGTGCCACGGTAAGTTCTTTTTCTCGAATTGAGGAATTTTTCTTTCCAAAAAGGGGGGGGGGGGGCGTTTATTAGAATAAATATGGTATAGAGGCTAATTAAAATTTGAGTGAGGGTCATGTGCCAGCAAATCCATCGGGTAGATTTGGTGGCACAGTCCCCAATGCAATCCGATGTGAAAATGTATGAGGTCATGATCACCTGTCTGACCACAAGGATTTTTTCCGGGTATTCCTTTTTACTCCCATAGTAATTAGACCCCTAGCACATATCTCGACCAACAAGAATGATTTTGACATAGGTTGATATAACTTATTTTGTAATTGTTGTAAAATTAATAAAGTCTATCAAATTAACATTGAAACTTCACTCATCGGTTCCACTGGAAATAATAAACAGGATTCAAATTTATATATATCCAAGTCATAAAAATCACTAAAATTCACAAATATTTTCTCTTAGTCTGAACTGTTGTCAACAGAAACCTGCGCTATGTGTATATTATATAATAACAACATGCCCCCAAAAAATATGTTTTCAACTTTTCAATCAGTACGTAACAATCCTTTTTTATAGTTTGGGTGAAAACTCTTGAACAGATGTTTAGATCTAATGCAATACAGCTTTGACCAAACAGAATGTCTGTGCTACAGTATAATGGTACAGCTGTGTTCGTGATTAATGGACGGTATACAGACAAGACAGATTTTAAAGAAACTCATATGTCATGTACAGATAAAGAACCAGCCAACTGATGGTCTCTTCCAGTTAATAGAATGTCCTGCATCTTTTTCATCAAAAACAAGATAAAAAGTAGACAACAGTTCTGATAAAGCTATCAAGTTTTGGACCAGACCCGACAAACATGAGACCCCACAACTTGAGATGAGACATTCTACTAACAGAACCATTTGATCCACCATGATATTTACAGTGATATTCTTACCCTTATTTTACAGGGGCCTGTACATGTATATAACTTTTCCTTCGGGGAAAATACAACAGTATTTTTGGCTGAATGAGGAAATATTAATTATCAACAGATCTTTGTTATGTGTAATTTAGCTAATTTGATGAATAGAAAATAGTAACATTATTACATCTGCTTGGAAAATTAAATATTACACCTGAAATACATTCTGATCAACATTTATTCATACCAACTGATGTACATGGTCACTTAAACAAACCTGATTAGCAAAATGTCAACATGAAATTGGGAAAATACAACGAAATTTCACTGGGGGAAAGGGCCTAGCTACATATCGGCCCTAAACGTAGCCTAAAAAAGTCACTTGGTTAAGATCACCAATCAAAATAAATGAGATTTATCTCCATCACACATCTGTAATTGAGTTTTTATATACTGCATTTGATCATGCCCTATAGCTAAATGAGTGTATTATGCACTTACAAATACACAAAAGGTTACATGTGTGCTTAATAAAATCATGAACAAGAAAAAGGTTTGAAATCTGTGTGGAAAACATTTTTTTCATTTACATATCTTTATAAGTAACAAAATCAATCTAGGATCTGAAAAAAGGTTGAAGATTATGTTAGCAGATATTCCAATTAGGGCACCATCCGGAGCTTTTCTTGAAAAAGGGTTTAAAATACCACATTCCTCATATATACGTACCTTATATTAATTACTTTCATTAACCTTCCTTAAAATCTATTACAATTTCAGGTTCAAAGTAGCCATGATTTTATTTGCACTCAGACACAAACACTCCCAATGTGTGAAACATGAGGTCACATTAACTCAGTTTGTATCAGTTTGACATATACATGTATACCTACATGTAATTTTAAATGGTGAGTGAAAATAAGTCATATTCTGATCATATAATGCAAGTTAACTAATTACAGAAACTGATGGGAATCTGTTCAGAATTCAGGATTGATCATCATCTCCAAACATGACCAATGATTATAAAGATCACTGATTGCACTAAAAAACTGAAATGGGATATTTTTTTTTAATCTGTGTGGAATTTGGGTCCTTTTGCCAACACTGATGTGGTAAGAAACAATACTTTTATACTGCACTGAAAATAAATACTGTTTATATTAATTAAGGCTTAAATGTGTATTTTTTTCATAACATTTATGAATCTCAATAACTTTTAACCTTTTCAAACCACGATTGATTAAAGAAAACCTTGAATCCTTGATTGTATTATGTATATAGTCAAATAAATGATCGTCAATTATTTAAACCAATTAATTGTTAAATAATGGGACCAGCAGGATCAGATCAGACAGGAATTTAATTATATAACCAAGGTCTGATAATCCGAAGCTCTACCAATATACAACTGAGTCAAAGAAGCTAGGTGACAGAAAATACTGTAGAGCAATCTTGTTGGTCTATATTAAAGGCGGACCTATGTATTTCCTGTTGTGGTTGTTTGAGAACATTTATGTTTGGTATATATTTAAGAAAATGAGTGTGCTTTATCAGTGTAGATGACATTCGGGCAGCGTTGTTCGTTTTTCTGAGTATGTTTACATCTCTAACGTGGAATAAGTTATCGAGGAATAAGTTATCGAGGAATAAGTTATCGAGCAATAAGCCAAACATAAAAACTCGATGACAATAACATTGGAATACACACTCCCCGCCCCTTCCGGATGCTGAAACAATCGCCGAGTCGACTACACATCACCACTTAGCGGTCAGATGCTGACAACGGTTAACAAAATATGAACTTTGTGGAAATAAAGCAATGCATTTCAAATGACATCGGAAACAAAATATGTTCTACACAGGATGAGGAAACATGAGTAGCCTAACATTGAACCAACCTCTTCCAGAGTTGACACTGTATTTCGACAGTGTGACATCCTCTTGGTGAACGCAGATGTTGTCGGAGATTTGTAATCGTCCCATGTTTCACTAAGAAACTCCGAAACTGTTATTTGTTCCGGCATTTCGCCTTTCTTATTTTTTCTCTCTCTCAGTCGTCCGCATCAGAGACACAGGAAGTCAGTCTAGCTCACTTGTTGTGTATTCAAAATGGCCACCTCCCTCGGGCTGAATTTCCTTTGAACTTCCGATTGGTTCACAGCTGTCGTCTTCCTATAGTCTGTTTCATAGAATGACTTTTTAATTGATAAAACCTTACATTAACCAGAAACACGTCACATATATGATATATACGTCTCTGCATCGACCTATCCAAGTCAGTTTGCCACATTATCTTACCTGCTTAATATAAGCTTAGATATATTTTTACAAAGTTAGCTGGTAGGTTTTGTTAATATTCATTCATTCATTACGAGTTAAAATTGCTAACATACTAATTTTTTTTTTATATATTTCATTTATGCGTTTATTTTTATATTGCATAACTGGCAGTGGTTGATACGTCCGTGATTCTACCATGTAATATGGTTAAATCTTATCCTTTAATAAGACACTTGTAATACTAAATCGTGACGTCATATTTAATTGATGACGTCACAATTTATTAGTCAATCAATGGCTAATTTGTGATGTATAACGATTGTTTCTGTTCCAAATTCGCATACATGTCTGCGATATTTTCCGCTAACATTCTCATAAATATATGTGATAAACAGATAAAAAAAATCATTCAATGTATTTCATAGCTACTCTCATCAGAGACCTATACATAGGTCTCTGCTCTCATAAGGCTCGTGACATATAAAATCATTAAACTAGCTTGATATATAGTGATTGCAGTGCCGCTTTTGAAATTATTTTATCAATCAGCTTAATTTTTCTTACTAGAACAAATGACTGAAATGTGTGAAATTGTGTTTTTAATTCAAAGAAAAGTTCTACACCAGGAATTGTCAAGATACATATATATCAAGTGTAAATAGTATGTGTAAATAAGTGCACATTATTTTAAGTGTACAAAATGTGCATTACCATATGTATATCTATTTAGTGAAGAAACAACCAATCCGAAGTCGCTAACCTTCTATTTGACAAACCTCATTCTGTAATGACATGGCGATAATACATCACACAAGCCTTTTAAGGCTTACATCGATGTCATACTGTGATTACTGTGATATTCAATATGACATATTCGTTCATTTATCAGACAGCACATCGTGTCACGGCCATGTCATACATAAAACCAACAGTAAAATCTATCACATAATCAGCCTGCTATCAAGTGAAACCGTCCGTGTTATAATTTTGCATGCCTCACTTACAAAATGTATACCCAGGGGCGCCAGTATGAAATTGATTGTGACGACATAATACGAGGAATATGCTCCTGTCATTAAACCTGTCAAGATGGTTCCAGGTATAAGCTTACATAAACCATGTTACGATACAAGGTTTATTTTGGTGCGAGACTTATTGAAAGCCGAGATGACGAGATGTAAATCAGAGTTCAATTTCACATAAACATGTATGAAAATGTAGCACAAATTCAAATCATTCCCGACAAATATTCCCTTTTCAGGGTCAAGTTGAAAGTAGTCCCGTCAGGTGTGGAACAAATTCACGTGAATCGTATTGACGTATAAAACAATCGCATTGACTAATAAAGCATACATTTTTGCATCAGTAGTTATCGGTCAGTGTGTGTGGCAGTTACATGATAAATATATGTATATATATAATAAAATAAAAAGCCAAACACAGATCTGCTGTCTCCCTAGTACTTTCGCGGCTACATTCTGCCGCTCTTCAGGGGATTATGAATTTTATTCGGTACATCCTATGACGTCATAGTTTGATGACGTCATAATAGTAGGGTACATAATTTATAAAACACTTATTTGTCCAGTTTACAAGGGTTGAGACCAACTATATGATACGGTTTAAACAAAATAATCCATTAAAAACTTGATTGGAGCAATTACATCGTATAGATCTGTACAACAAATCTATAGATCCGTACTCCGTACTCAAATTAAAACTGGTCATGGTATACAAAGATTTTGCCGTATAGTACATGTAAAATAGATGCGGTAACTTGAAATAATGTAAATTTTCAATATCTAATTGTGTTAGTAAACACTATCAAACATAAGTTTCATATTTGTACATAAAAACATTACACACAAAATGTGCAAGATAATATACTTGTATACATGTACATTAGGTAAGTTACTGAGAAATCTATTGTATACATAATTTATTTTGTCCTATCACGTTCAGAATTTAACATTGGCTTCATTAGCTGTATGAAAAACATTTCTTTATTCTCTCTTTGTAATACATCAGAGTTGGACATTTGGTAAATGTATATATATATATATAACATCATTGTGACGTCATAGATAAACGCCGTCTTCATGTCTTGGTATTGGAAATTTTATCGTTCGAGTTGGATTTTACCTGTCTTTTAGGGAAATAGCTTTTAGATTGTTCCCCTTTCTTCTAATAAATATGAGCTTTGTGATAAATAGAATCTTACATTCGTGTAAATGCAGTAGGTAGTTTATTGAACTCGCCAAAATTCATATGTCACGAGCCATTATTAAACTGTTGAACTTGTGAAATTATGAATTCCATATTACAACAATCTGATTGTTATCTGATTTATCAGCTGTTCCATGGCTACGTTTACCACGTGTAATACGTTTACTGTTCGGGCGTAGTACGTAGTAAACGTAGCCATGTAACAGATGATTGTAATCAGATTGGTATTACAACGACACGATTTGAATTTTGATTGAAACATATTTTATTGCCATAAATCAAAGTAAAAAGGATTGGGCACAAGTTGTAACAACATTATTAACGCCCTTTCCTAAATAATTACAAAAGTTCAACATTTGGCAAAAAAACAAAAACAAAAAACGAAAGAGAGTGTGAAGGTCATTAATGAACTATTTTTGTAACATTGTTCTCCGAAGATTCAAAAGCTGAGGAAGTACAGGAGAAAATAATTTTATACATTATTAAATCTATTGCTGGTTTTTATAAACGTGTGCACATTTCTGAAAATAATTATGTTTGTATCTAAGGGCAGATATTCAGAAGTAACTTTATAGCTACATTTAAATTTTGGAGACTAAGAAAAAGTAAACGCCTCAGCACAACATAAGGTGAAAAATCAAAGAAAAAAACATTTTCACAAGGGTTACCGCAAGTGCATTCTGCATTTTATACCAGGTTTACTCGACATAAATCATATTTGAGAGAACTTTTGGTAGCCGTATCTTGACTTCGTATGAATTATATTGATTTCCCACCGCCGAAGCCATAACAACCAGGAGGTTTTGATGTATTTAATCTGGAGTAATAGAGTTTTTTAATATGCTCAATGAAGGTGAAGATATATTAGCATGATCTAGTTAATTCCATAGGCGAAGAGTTGAAGGTAAAAAGGAAGCTTTGTACTAGAAAGCCTATAGTTAGGAATAACAAAATCATTTCTATACCTCAGTACATACGGGGTATTTTGACCAACCATTCGAGGCAATGAAGAATTTTAAAAATCTGGAGTTGAATTATTTTTCATCTTGTACAGTAGTTGTAGTTTTCGCCTTTTACGTCCATTAGAAAGTCACTCTAAACCGGATTCAAAATATAAAGAATTGCTACTAGCATATGAAGGTAAACCCGTTATAATACGTGCAGCTTCACGTTGGGCCTTTTCTAATAAATTGGAATCTAACACATTACACCCATCCCGTAATTCATAGGCATATTTCAAAACCGGTAAGATAAAAGTTTTATATATTTTTAATAGTGTATCATCTTTAAGCATATGATACAATTTCCTAAGAGTATTTAGCTTTTTAAGAACAGATATATAGGTGTTTTCAATGTAGTCGTCCCATTTACCTTTCGAATTGAAAGTAACACCCAAGTGTCCATGACAATTCCTAAAGTTTAGGAACTCATTATCAAATTTTAATTCTATATCCCCACCTAAATTTTCAGAATTCGAAATAAAAAATCACTTTTGTTCTAATGGGGTTAAAATTTACCAACCATTTTTTTGCCCACTTACAAAAAGATTCTAAGTCTTGGTTGATGTTGGTTTCAATTATATTACACGAGGAAGATGTACTCGTAATCGACGTATCATCAGCAGAAAGACGGGAAGCTGATTGCAAAACTTCAGCAACATCAGTAAGTTAAAAATAGTAGGGGACCAAGGACAGAACCCTGTGGTAAACCAGTGTCAGAAAATTAATTTGAAATAAACACCTTTTTTTTTTTTTTTGTTCGAAAGATAGTTACTTAACCATATCAGCAATTCACCTGATATATCTTAAGATTTTAATTTAATTAATAAACCCTTATGCCAAACACGAACGATTGCTTTAGATATGTCACAAAATACTAAACAAGTGTGTTTTTTTCTCCTCTTGTGCTAAACAGATGTTGTGATAAATTTCAATTAACTGATGAACAGTTGAGTGACCTGGCATAAACCCCGATTGATACTTGTAGAATGGAGAGTTTTCAATAAAATAATTATGAATATGTTTAAAAATAACACGTTCGAAAAGTTTACCTACTGTTGATAATAATGATATCGGTTTATAATTAGACATATAATGCGTATCACCATTTCTTTAGACAATGACATTACTGTGACCATTTTCTCCGTATTTAGATAGAGACTAGAAGAAAGTAACATTAAAAATTATTTCAAGCGGCTTTGCAATCGACTGAGCAGTTTATTTGAGCATGTCATGACGTATTCCATCATGACCCGAGGCTTTACTAAGCTTCACAGTTTTTAGTATATCTATAATTTCTGATGAGTTTACGTTTAAAGAGCTAGTACTTTTTTTTATTTCTTTTTTTTTTTTTTTTTTTTGTCTTGTTTGTTCTAGAATAGGAATGTATGTGTTACTATCGTCACACATCGGTTGTAGAGCAAAAATACTTATTCAAAATGTTAGCTTTGTCACCATCTTGTGTCACTATATTTCCCAGAGCTGGGTCAGTAAGTGTGAGGATACATTGTGAATTTCCTACTGATATCACGAGTTTCTTCATTAATCTCCAAACGGATTTAGGATCAGAGGAAGAATACTGATCAACTAATCTGTGAACATTTTCGTAAAAACTTTGACCAGCATGTTTCTTCATATTGTTAACGTTATTCCTCTGAACTTTAAACTTAATTCCTATAATATTGAAGAGAAGAAGAACGGACTTTCGTATGTAATCTGTTCACGAATCCTAATATTTTTTTTCGTATATCTGTCGACATCCATGGTTTATCTTTAGGCCCAATAGTAACCCCTTTTGAAGGAAAACAAGAATGAGCAAAATCTAAAGAAGTTTTGCTAAAATATTCACACGCAATATCAAAAGACTCACACATCGTTATCATATTTTCACAGTAAAAATTTGAAATTTAATCACTGAACTTATGAAAATCTGCGTGCTTATATATCCATATCTTGCGTTTATGTATAGACGTAATTTTATAAGGAATTTCAATATAGACTTAACTACGATCGTGGTCTCTATATGATCTCAGAGACGTGTATGATGATCTGTCTATAGAAATAACTGATGAGGCAATGCATTTAATGAACTCCGTCAAAAAAATCGGATCAAGGAGACTTGACCTGGTGCGACAAGTTCTAGTAGGTTCGTCAATGACATTAATAAAACCAAAGGTGTCAGACAGAGCATTTGGACCAGGGTTTGATTCGATTATTTATTGTATTGTATATATATGTTATATGTACTGATGAGCTGTAAAGTTTAAAGTCAATACATTGTAAATTGAATTGAATTGAATTGAATTGAATTGAATTGAATTGATTCGATATTCATATCGGTTAGTATTAAAAGTGAGATTATTACGACACGAGTTACGATCCAAGAAGTAAGAATTAAGCTGTGTCAAAATTCAAAACGACAACTAGTGATCTTTTAATTTTTTACTTAAACATACACATTTGAATAAGCAAATGGATTAGGTACAAGTTATAACAATTTATAAAGACACTCTCATCAACTACTATATTACAATTCTAGTGATAGCTATATATATAACGAACCATATATGAACACAAGCCAACTAGTCATCAACGGCTAGAACATCAGGTTATTCTTTCTTGAAAAATAGCTTTAACAAACTTTTAATGCTCTGTGCACAGCGAGGAACATGTTTCAATAACATCACTAACTTTAATAGTTATTGAGAAATCTTAAGAAATAACGGTAACAAAATTCAAATGTCAAAATTCAACAGAATAAAATGACCATTGGTGGCTATTTTGAATATCTTATACTAATATGAGACTCGTAAGCACATGTACGTTTCAAGAAGATCTATTCCGAAGGTAATCATTACTTGTAATAGAGCTCTTCAGTTAGGTTTTGGAACCTCTCTGGGGCATTCCATTGTTACCTCTAACCATTACAAAGAAATTATAGATAAATACCTGTAAGTAAGAAACTTCAAATGTCAAAATCCAACATGGTGGCCATTTTGAAAATTATATCAGGTTCAAAATATGGCAATTTATATTATGCATTCGTTGAGTATTCATTGGTTCGATATGTCACTCAAGTTCATTCGTCCATGTAAATCAATATTTCGTCAAGTATTCGTTCGATTGTAAACCAACCTCTCGTTAATCATTCGTTCGATACGTCACTCAAGTTCATTTAATTTATTATTATTGTGTAAATAGTGCCTAACCAACGTTTCGTCGAGTATCTTTTCATTCTGCCGATTCCTCGATGTAGATCGATAAATAGCGACAGATAACGACTTTTTAAAAACAATGATAACCGAGATGGCATCAGGAACTGAGTTTCTAGGGACGCCATAGGACGTCATAACAGAGAAAAGAGTGAACAGTTTCTAAAACAAGTTAGACCAACTGACACTGGGAAAACCAAGAAATACTGTTACAACGCATTATGAAAAAAAAATTGTTTGCAAACTTTTATAATTAATTTTTCTTTGTTTTCATGGTAAATACTCAAATGTGATTGGTCGAAAAATTCTCTTCATTCTTCTATGAAAGAAGTTCCGAGAATGGCGCGAAAAAATGTGACGTCACAATACGACAATTGACGTTGCCTATTGATTTGAGAAAAATAATCCCATTTAAAACCAGTAAAATTGTACATAAAACATGTTTTAAATTAGAAAATCATTTTCAAAAATTAATTATCAGCGTTGATGTCAATTATTTTTTAGTTTCATCGGGGTATGAAACAAATTTTGTTTGCAAACTTCTGTAAAAATCCGCTACGGGGATTCATAGATTTTGCAAACATTTTTATTCTTATCCCAATGAAACTAAAAAGTGACATCAAAGCTTGATTGATTATGGAATATTAATAACGTTTAGCAGGTTACATATTGACGTTGTGGCCAAGAAAAATGGTTACACATTTTCACCTTCCAGGCGTTGTATACCACACTTTAATACACACCATTATTTAAATAAGTTTAACAAACTATTCAATGCATTTAAGCTTTGATGTCATTTTTTTTTTAGTTTCATCGGGGTATGAAACAAATTTTGTTTGCAAACTGTATGAACGCAACGTCAATTGTCGTATTGTGACGTCACATTTTTCGCACCATTCTCGGAATTTCTTTCATAGAAGAATGAAAAGAATTTTTCGACCAATCACATTTGAGTATTTACCATGAAAACAAAGAAAAATCAATTATATAGAAATATATTTACTATTGTATGGCACTGCCACTATATAACCCTACCAATTCAGTTGCGAGTTCACCAGCCTATGAACTGCCAACAGGAAGTGATCTCTGCTACTTGTAAGCACGGGAAATTTGAATTTGAAAATTTCAAAACAAAAATCGCATGACAAATAAAAAAATCGCAGATGGTAAATATAAGAATTGAACGGCTTTCAGTTGGCATTCATAGTCAATATGAATGCCAACTGAAAGCCGTTCAATGCTTAAATGTTTCAAAAGCATTTATATTTCAACAATACAATATTAAACTCACATACGGTCAATCTTATTAAAACACGAATCTTCGTCAGATTGACATATTATGAAACGGATTTTTTTTCCATCTTATATTGAAGACCTTTTTTTTCTTCTAAACTTTAAATAACAGCTGAATGAAATAGATCAACTTGAATGTCCACACGAACTACAAAATTATATTTCAGACTGAAATGTACTGTGGCTGGAAACGGATATCACTGAAAAATAGTGAGTTCCAACGAAAAAAAAAGTATTGCGTTTGAAACATGTGCCTTTTCTCGTTTTTTCATGCGATAAGATAACAAGAGTTACCTCCCTTAGTCACGTTATATGTCTATCTTGCGACAAAGATATACTCTTCGTGAACGAAATGAGAAACTCGATTATAAATAAATAGGTAACGTTTTTTGCCCCATAAGCTACCAGAGACCAGTGACGTAGCTACCAAATATGCCTGTAGCATATGGCGCGGGAAGGATGTCATAATTAGATATTTTTGCCTAGGCAAAATTCTATTTCTGCCTAAGCAATATTCGATTTTTGCCTAGGTAACATTATTTCTGCCTAGGCAAAAATAATTTTGTTTCGATTATTTTGCCTAGGTAGAAATCGAATTTTGCCTAGGCCAAATTTGTTTTGCTTAAGCAGAAATGTTTTTGCCTAGGCAAAAATATTTAATTATGACATCCTCCCCGCGCCATAGTAGAACTCTATACCAAAGTGTAAAAATTAAAAATTAAATGAATAAAGAAAATAAACCGGGAGAGAGAAAAGAAAGATAGAGAGAGAAAGGAAGATACAAGTTTCTACAGCATCCATATAATTTTTCGCCTAGCTTTGCCTGTGGAAAACATAGTCATATTGGAATCTCAAATTTAATTTTAAACAAGGGGAGTAACTCTAGCATCCCTGTTTGTATTGTTTGGCCCAAAGCACGTATTGCACAACATGGCGTGACAGTTGGTTGCTAATTATAGCCCGAGTAAGATGACGGCATACATTTTCTCAACCATACGTCAGGATGTGACCATATGGTGTGACTTGCAGTCACACGAGACGTTACATGTACATAATATAAAACCAGTTTGGACGTGGCCAGATCATCAGTCCAGATTTCGAAAGGAGATATTTTCCCTGTCGTATCATTCACCCTACCTTTATTTCATCTGTTAAAGATATGGAAATGGGGTACTCGGTTATCTAATGTCCCTGGCTACACCACGAAAACAACACTTACTGTTCATAAATAATCATATATATCGACAGGGGAAGTATCCTGTTGACCTAGTTAGTCTACATGTTTAAAATACGATCTACATTCTATCATGTGACGCTGTTGTAACTGATCGACTTCCTCTTTCACGTGACCCCGGCATATGATTGACAACTGATGTACAGGTTCAAATTAACAATATCTCTCTGGGTTTTTCGTCTGCTGATCTTACATAAACTTTAGCCATAGGTATCAGTGTTTTTCTTTGGAAATCCCATTTTTTCGATTTCGGTTCACACTGTTCCATATTGTTTTATATTTCAGTAATTTTTAGATTGCTATTTACACGTACTGTTGTATGTGTAGCATGTAGGGGGAATCCCGGTATCTTATCTATTTTTAGAACACTAGCATACTGGATATCTGTGGAGGTGTTTCGCAACACACAAAACTCTGGGCTATATTTACATTGTGATATGCCCTACGGGGAAATACCAGTATTCAGGTATTGCGAAATTCTAGCTATTTATAGATTAGGGAATCCGAATTACGCGTCAACTGTAAAGTTACGTCTAAAATTAGAAATTATTACAGTTGAACAATTGTAACGCTGAAAATAAGCACGTTAGTAATTTTAATAAAAGAGAGATATTTCATAAATCCGAGGAGGTTTTCATACATGTACACACACAAATTAAATATTAATATATAAACAAATAAATAAATAAAATGCTTCTAGACCTCTTGTTATGGGGCTCAATGATTGTAAAACACCTATTTGAAGAAATGCATGTATGTATATGTACTTATTCCATGCGATATATATGAAAACCCCCAGAAGATTGATTTGGTGCTAGATACTACATATCCTACAGTATGACGTACACAGGATGTATGTGATCGATATTTCCAACAGTGACACACATATATATCTACCGTAAGTAGGATTTATTTTATCGAGACACGGGGTCATTTTTTCGGTCGACTAAAGTTAGATACAAATACACCGTATGCGCTCGATCATCACCTTTTCTTACCACCTCCCAAATCCTAACCCCTTCCCCACCTCAAACACACACGCGCGCACACCTCTCTCTCTCTCTCTCTCTCTCTCTCTCTCTCTCTCTCTCTCTCTCTCTCTCCCCCCCCCCCCCCGCCTAGCGGAAACCTATGCCCCCCGGTCTCTGCCCCCTCCCTCGTTCTATCCTATGCCCCCTCCTAAGCCACAATTATTGCCCCCTCTTTACACCCAGTTTCTGCCCCTCCCTCGTTCTATCGTATGCCCCCTCCTAAGCCACAGTTATTGCCCCCTCTTTACACCCAGTTTCTGCCCTCCCTCGTTCTATCGTGTGCCCCCTACTAAACCACAGTTGTTGGCCCCTCTTTACACCCAGGTCCCTTCTCCATGCCTAAGTCTTTCCCCTCGGGAATGAAATGAAACTGCTAATTACATAGCTGATATCACCACTACTGCTGTGAGTCGAGTCATTAGTAAGGCCATCTCAAACCACAGCACGCAAAATATGTAGGTAAAAATAGACGTTATGAAATTTGAAAGTAGTGATAGGTAATTACGTATATCAAACATACATTGTACGTACGGAATCCATGTCATCATGAGGGTACGCTTTTATAACATATAAAATAAATTCTAATGTTGATTGCACAGTTCTAATTACATTAGTAATTTAAGTGTAATACTAAATAGAGTATTAGATATTTTTTATAAATATTTTTATAATTCTATGATTTGTTGGCGTTTTTTTTACATATTAAACAATAGACATACATGACAAAGGCAAAAACATACACACGCATACTCTCACACTAACATGCTGTATCATCATCATCATCATCATCATCGTCATCATCGTCATCATCGTCATTATCGTCATCGTCGTCGTCGCCGAGTACATGTATTAGATAATACTGGTTGAATGCCCACTCTCCTAAGCTTAATGGCCGCTTTATTAATAGACAAGCCCTGACAAAATGGAAATAAGTTTATCATCTAATGACATATTTTATTTCTTTTTATCGAAATACATTTCTCTAACTTTATCATTTAAAGGACATTTAAACTTCACAGACTCCTAAAGTATACTCGTCCATGCTGTTGGAACTTCTACATTATTGTTTTGTGACGCTTAAAATGTGACGGATAATACTGATATTTATTATTTAGTTTTTTGTTTTCAAATAAAACAACTCTAAAATCAGAAATATTTATTTTACTGTGTCCTTCCTATTAGATACACAGGAGTCATATAAGTTTATCCAAAACGTACCACAAGATTTCACAAGATTTTATTGGTTCACTCATGACATATATACATATGTAACAAGAGGTCATAAAGGGGAAAAAGAGAACTATTGGATGGACAAAGTAATCAATAGACAAATCAAGATAAATCATACAAATCATGAATTATTCTAATGTTCTTTACATACTTAAAAGCTTAATTACTCTTTGGATAAAACGACTTACTTTACTTAACAAACCTGAATTACATATAGAGAACATTCCTTTCATTTTGTCACAATTAGGATTAATATAATAATATTTTGGTATATAAATTGCTCGTAGTGCTACAACAGAATCATTTTTACAGACATATAGATAGTGGTACTCATCACCAACACAGTTTGTACAGAGAGGACATAACCTTTCCTCGCGAGGAACGTTATTCCATCTCCCTGTCTCTATAGGAAATTTTAAATTAGAAGTTCTAAATTTACACAAATATCTTCGGTCGTTATGATTCAATTTCAATAGGTATGGTTCAAAATTAAACTGAGATTTATACAAAGAATATACTTGTCCTCGCGAGGAGCTATCAATTTCATTAAACCATTTTTGAACAAATTGATCTGGAAGTCTTTGTTTAATGATTATTTTAAGATATTCTCTATTACTTGTACAAGAATGTTGAAGTAACCATATATCATTAAAACCAGTATTGTTCAATATGTCTCGTATATATAATAACCATCTAGAACTAAATACTGAATCCTGATGTAACTTGTACATTAATTTATACATTGTAGTAGATAATTTCATTTCGCCTGTTATGAGTTTATGCCAAAACATAATCATTCTTGTTTTTATTTCAATTTCTAAAGGGTACCTACCCAATTCACCATATACCAGCCAGTAACCATTGTTTCTGATTATATCCATTATATGGTGTATGTTTAGTCGACTCGCGCGTGATGTGTGTGAACTATAAGCAATGTATATATGGACATTTGGTTAACAAACTAACATGATAACTGCGGGTCACAAAAGGTAACGAAGGTCGGTCAAATACCAAACGCATGGCACGGGCTGATTTCGCAATATCATCAGTGATAATAAATTATAAATTCCTTTCCAATATCACCGACATCTAATATCGGATTTTGAAAAGCAAACCCTATAATATTATTAGACGTATAGAGACGTATATATGTAATCAGGGTCCTCTATATGTAACCAGAGACGTATATATGTAATCAGGGACCTCTATATGTAACCAGAGACGTATATATGTAACCAGGGACCTCTATATGTAACCAGAGACGTATATATGTAACCAGGGACCTCTATATGTAACCAGGGACGTATATATGTAATCAGGGACCTCTATATGTAACCAGAGACGTATATATGTAATCAGAGACGTATATATGTAACCAGGGACGTATATATGTAATCAGGGACCTCTATATGTAACCACTGTCCAGAGACGTATATATGTAACCAGGGACGTATACTATGTAACCAGGGACGTATATATGTAATCAGGGACCTCTATATGTAACCAGGGACGTATATATGTAATCAGGGACCTCTATATGTAACCAGGGACGTATATATGTAATCAGGGACCTCTATATGTAACCAGGGACGTATATATGTAACCAGGGACCTCTATATGTAACCAGGGACCTCTATATGTAACCAGGGACGTATATATGTAACCAGGGACCTCTATATGTAACCAGGGACGTATATATGTAATCAGGGACCTCTATATGTAACCAGGGACGTATATATGTAATCAGGGACCTCTATATGTAACCAGAGACGTATATATGTAATCAGAGACGTATATATGTAACCAGGGACGTATATATGTAATCAGGGACCTCTATATGTAACCACTGTCCAGAGACGTATATATGTAACCAGGGACGTATACTATGTAACCAGAGACGTATATATGTAATCAGGGACCTCTATATGTAACCAGGGACGTATATATGTAATCAGGGACCTCTATATGTAACCAGGGACGTATATATGTAATCAGGGACCTCTATATGTAACCAGGGACGTCTATATGTAATCAGGGACCTCTATATGTAACCAGGGACGTATATATGTAATCAGGGACCTCTATATGTAACCAGGGACGTATATATGTAATCAGGGACCTCTATATGTAACCAGGGACGTATATATGTAATCAGGGACCTCTATATGTAACCACTGTCCAGAGACGTATATATGTAACCAGGGACGTATACTATGTAACCAGAGACTATATATGTAATCAGGGACCTCTATATGTAACCAGGGACGTATATATGTAATCAGGGACCTCTATATGTAACCAGGGACGTATATATGTAATCAGGGACCTCTATATGTAACCAGGGACGTATATATGTAATCAGGGACCTCTATATGTAACCAGGGACGTATATATGTAACCAGGGACCTCTATATGTAACCAGGGACGTATATATGTAACCAGGGACCTCTATATGTAACCAGGGACGTATATATGTAACCAGGGACCTCTATATGTAACCAGGGACGTTTATATGTAACCAGGAACTATGTACATGTACGTCCCTATGCAATTCATTGTATCGAGAGTAAACTGAAGCCGAAAATTGGCTTTTAATAAAAGGATGGTATGTTATGTCTTGTAATTATTGTTATTGTATTGTTATTGTATTGTTATTGTATTGTTATTGTTATTGTTATTGTATTGTTATTGTATTGTTATTGTATTGTTATTGTATTGTATTGTTATTGTATTGTTATTGTATTGTTATTGTTATTGTATTGTTATTGTATTGTTATTGTATTGTTATTGTATTGTTATTGTTATTGTATTGTTATTGTATTGTATTGTTATTGTATTGTTATTGTATTGTTATTGTATTGATATATATAAGATACAATACAAGACCTTTCACATTGTATACAAGTCACCAGGCCCCGTTTTTATCAAAGGAAATCCCTTAACCTATTGACTTAAAGAAAACATAATTAGTTAAGGAGCATTCCTTGAACCATGTGATGCTTTCCTATGGGCAATGTTAAGTTAAGGATCGAATGTTGATGAAACTGGAATCTGGTCCTATTCCGACATGATGATGAAAGTGTCAACTTGTGCTGTTCCTAGTAAGTTGATCAATGGACATTCTTAACATACATTTCCTCTCTAGAGACTTAATGAAGTCAGAAACAAAAGACTGGGCGGAATTAGTGAATAAAAATATAATATTCATTATCAATAAACGAAAGGCTGGGAGGAAGTAAACATAAATACAACATTCATTATAAATAGATAAAAAAAACTGGGCGGAATTATTAAATATCAATACAATATTCATTATAGGAATAAACCAAAATACAATATTCATCATGAATTTATAAAGGACTGGGCGGACTAAGTGAATATAAATACAATATTCATTATAGCTAAACGAAAATACAATGTTCATTGTAAATAAACGAAAATACAATACTCGTTATAGATAAATAAAAGACTGGGCGGAATTAGTGAATATTAGTACAATATTCATTATAAATAAACGAAAATACAACATTCATTCACGGAATTCGTGAATACAATCTTCATTATAGATATCGATATGAGACAATGGAAAGACGGGAAGGAATTAGTAAAAATAGATATATTATTATTCCTAATAAATAAACGGTTTGGATGGGGGGGGGGGGGGGGGGGGGGGGGGGGTTGTTAGTGAATACACTATTCCGTATAGATATTGAATTGACAAATAAGGATCGGCGAAGAGAAATTAAGAAGGGGACACTTTGGTTGTTTTGATATACCACAAGTTGTTTTCATATACTGTAAAGAGGTTTCTCTGTACAATAAGTTTGACATTGACATTTTGACAATTTAGCCATCCACTCACATGCCGATATTAGTTATTGTATTACAGTTAAATGTATGATGACTGCTATCAAATGTTAAAATTAATGCTATGTCCTGTGCCATGCTTATGTGTGTCTGACTTGACATCCCGCCACATCGTCGACTGGCCTTATCGGACATGTACGTAGATAGTTGTCTATCTAACACAATACCACTTAGACAGTGTCAAATTAAAAGTGCCTCGTATTTTGAAATACGTCCATCTTCCGCCTAAAGGGAAAGTCTGTCATGTCAAACAGGAATGAAATGCCCGGTGAAATAAAATGCAGCTGACATTCCAATTTGCTGAAATACTGCCATTGCGTAATAAAATCCAACATTTTCGTGAACCTGCCGCATACTGACCTAAGGTTCGGCCAAGGTCAATATATTTCGAAATATACAAAATGTTTCTTAAAGATTTTGAAATCAAGTTGAGGAATGAGAATATCGATTGTGTCATCAGTCTCCAAAATTCCGAAATCTCGTTACTTGTACAAAATGTCCGGATATTTTGTTATTTGTCCAAGTTGTCCTGATGTATCTTTACAGGTCCAAACCATCCGAATTTTCTTTTCCAATTTTTTCTGTTATTTGTCCAAATAGCCCAGATTGTCCTGTCATTTACAAGTCCAAATCGTCCCAGTATTTCTGTTACGTGTCCATATCGTCCCAATATTCCTGTCACATTTCAAAATCGCCCAAATGTTTCTGTTGATTGTCCAAATCGTCCCAGTATTCCTGTCATTTTTCCAAATCGTCCCAGTGTTCCTGTCACATGTCAAAATCGCCCAAATGTTTCTGTTGATTGTCAAAATCGTCCCAGTATTCCTGTCATTTTTCCAAATCGTCCTAATGTTCCTGTCACTTGTCCAAATCGTCCCAGTATTCCTATCGTGACTTGTCAAAATCCCCCCAATGCTCCTGTCACGTGTCAAAATGGCCCAAATGTTTCTGTTGATTACCCAAATCGTCCCAGTGTTCCTGTTACTTGTCCAAGTCGGCCAAATGTTCCTGTTTACTTGTCCAAGTCGGCCCGTTTCTTGCCACTTGTCCCTGTCGACCCAACGTTCCTGTCACTTGTCCAAATCGCCCCAATGTTCATGTCACGTCCAAATCGCCCCATTTTCTGTCACTTATCCCTGTCATCCAAATATTCTTGTCACTTGTCATACTCGTCCCACTATTCCTTTTAATTGTAAAGATCGTTCCAATCTTCCTGTTAATTTTCACCCCTAAATTTCTCTTCATTGTCCAAATCGTCTCAATTTTCCTGTCACTTGTCCAAATCGCCCAAATGTTTCTGTCACTTGTCCAGATCACATGGGCTGCAGAGTGTTGTCACAGTGTCTGTTGACATAGGTTGACGTCGCCATTTCTGAAAGCAGAAATAACATTAAACTAACCAGACATACACGTAGGAACCTACAAATACTTTAATTTACAATGTCTTCAGTATTCTTGGTCATGCGCGCTGTAATATTCAAGGCGCGTGACTGTCATGAGACTCGGGACAACCACACCCACCATGAATATTCTTTAAATGTAATCACGTGTTGTTTTCATGCTCTGCGACATGAGATACGGAAACTAGTTTTATATATGTGGTTCGTGAGTCAGTAAGTAACAGCTTTCTGTAATTATTCAATAACGAATCGTTTTCGCATATACACAACATAAATAGAGGCCGACCTCATGTATATGCATATAAATAATTTAATCCGAGCACTGCCGACCCGGAAAAGTGGGTCTCCACGACGTTTCATTAAGACTGCCTTACTGAGGATCTCCGTCATAAACGATTGACCTGAAAAAAAAACACTGACAAATATTTCAATGTTAATTATTCTTAAAAAAAACTGCGTCCTACATATTTATCAACTTCCAATACCGCGTAGGTATAATTGTATTATGGACGGGATGGGGTGATGGGGGTTAGCAATGTATTACAGACCCTAATGAGGAGGGGGTGGGGTGGGGTGGGGTGGGGGTTAGCAATGTATTACAGACCGGAATAAGGAGGGGATGGGGTGGGCTGGGGGTTAGCAATGTATTACAGACCGGAATAAGGAGGGGGTGGGGTGGGGTGGGGGTTAGCAATGTTATTACAGACCGGAATAAGGAGGGGGTGGGGTGGGGTGGGGGTTAGCAATGTATTACAGACCCGGAATAAGGTGGGGGGGGGGTGGGTGGGTGGGGGTTAGCAATGTATTACAGACCGGAATAAGGAGGGGTGGGGTGGGGTGGGGTGGGGGTTAGCAATGTATTACAGACCGGAATAAGGAGGGGGTGGGGTGGGGTGGGGTTAGCAATGTATTACAGACCGGAATAAGGAGGGGGTGGGGTGGGGTGGGGTTAGCAATGTATTACAGACCGGAATAAGGAGGGGGTGGGGTGGGGGTTAGCAATGTATTACAAACCGCAATAAGGAGGGGGTGGGGTGGGGGTTAGCAATGTATTACAGACCGGAATAAGGAGGGGGTGGGGTGGGGTGGGTGGGGGTTAGCAATGTATTACAGACCGGAATAAGGAGGGGTGGGGTGGGGGTGGGGTGGGGGTTAGCAATGTATTACAAACCGCAATAAGGAGGGGGGGGGGGGGGGGTGGGGGTGGTTAGCAATGTATTACAGACCGGAATAAGGAGGGGGTGGGGTGGGGTGGGGGTTAGCAATGTATTACAGACCGGAATAAGGAGGGGTGGGGTGGGGTGGGGTGGGGGTTAGCAATGTATTACAGACCGGAATAAGGAGGGGTGGGGTGGGGTGGGGTGGGGGTTAGCAATGTATTACAGACCGGATTAAGGATGGGGTGGGGTGGGGTGGGGGTTAGCAATGTATTACAGACCGGAATAAGGAGGGGGTGGGGTGGGGGTAAGCAATGTATTACAGACCAGAATAAGGAGGGGGTGGGATGGTGGGGGTTAGCAATGTATCTTTTGATGGAAATGTGAACATTGAATATATCATAACATGCTGACATTGTTGAGAAAGCAGTTGCATCACTCTCAGTAGTTAAACATGCTATATCGATATATTTCCAACGTGCGTGGATTTAGTCACGAGCCGACATGTATGTGACACCGCGCACGTAAGGTCTACAGGTACATGTATTTCATCATCGCCGAGAAACCATATCGGACATTGACCCCTGTGACCCCGTGACTGTCCATCACTCTACCTTGCCTGTATAGTTGACATGTACAATGACTTTATTGTATCTTTATTGACTTTCGCTTCTCCTTTAAGATGCTATATACGTAGAAACGTAGGGATTCGACACGACTTCCCAGTTCACCGTCCTTTTGTATATTAAACATTGTACATGGGCCGTGGGTTGGAATTTTGTTACAGGTCCCTGTGCATAGAACACAAATGACGAAACGCAGACCTCGAACTCAGATTCTTTATTCTTTATTTGCCGAGAGCCTTACGGCTCATAGCTCACTATCTACGCCGGTCGGTATCGCAGTGATGTCCATACTCTGACGCGACCACATAAAAGAAATGGAATCCTCTATCGGATAATATGGATATCTATATCAACCAACCTAAAGGGAAAATCACTGATTATGCTCGTAGGTCTCTGACTATACACAATACCCGGGCTTATGATCAATGTGATAATTTCGGGTTTAGTGTCGTGAATTACCCATTTCTTGATAGCAACACCTACGGTGTTATATTACCACGTGTCATGGTGGGATTGCGCGATGGTAGCACACTCACCTTTTACTTAGGCGACCAGGGTTCGATTCCCGATCGGGCATGAAAACGTATGGGGTCCCCTGCCCGACCAAGTGGGTTTTCCCCGGGTAATCCGGTTTCCTCCCACAGTAAGACCCCTCGCGCGCTTCCCTCAGGACCAAAAAGAGGGATTTATTTATAAAATGAAATAGGTTTGTTTTTTTATTTCGTATTCATTGTAAAATAAACAAAGCTTAGAGTTTGATAGAGACTTAACTGCGTGTTCAATCTTCGGTATTTACATGCCGATGTCACGAACCAAGCTGCTGACTATCACGATTTCAGACGGGACTGGATTTATGGCGATGGTCCGTATCTGATATTGAAATATTGTATTTCCTTGTGTGATATGTAGATCAATGTCTTATTATATTCATTAGTTTTTGTCTTGTGGTTTTCTCGACACTTGTCTGGCTTTAACATTGAGGATCCATCAAGGTACTTGGAATTAGGATTGACATAGCAGACATCAATCGCGACACTTCGCCAAATTCCGTCAATAGTATGTTTGTTACCCCGTCTTGACGGAACTGGCCCATGTGCTGCGATTGCGCAGGAATCTCAGGAAATGTTTTCACTTTGGTTTAATTTCTTTTTCTTTGTGTGTAAATCGATTTTTTTTTTTTTATCTAATTACGATTTGTTTTACATTTCAACGTACTGTTGTAGTACAGTACCTACATTATAACAAAATCGTAATTCTAACACACAGTAAAAATATTAACAAACATCTAGATTAAATTACAAGGATAATAAGGCCACGTGTTCCGAAAGAGTAAGCGTCTTCTGCTTCATCGACGAAAGAGGCCGCGGTGGCCGAGTGGACAATGTGTCCAGACACTTTATCACCAGCACTCTACCTATGGTTGGCGAGTTCCAAACCCATGGCGGGCAGCTGCTTGACCAGTTAGCCGGTGGTTTTTCTCCGGGTACTCCGGCTTTCCTCCACCTCCAAAACCTGGCACGTCCTTAAATGACACTGGCTGTAAATAGGACGTTAAACAAAATAACCCAAATAAACAAAATCGTCGACGACACCCGACACACAAATCTAGGTCACGACGACCCCCGACACACAAATCTAGGTCACGACGACATCCGACACACAAATCTAGGTCACGACGACACCCGACACACAAATCTAGGTCACGACGACACCCGACACAAATCTAGGTCAAATCCGGGTTAATTCACACTTTCAAAATGAGAACTATGGTGTACAGCGGAACTGCTAGGCGTATCAACAAGCATCGACGGATCTGTCTTCATATCTCAAAAGGAATAAGAATATTTCCTAAATTCATGCTGTCGACCAATAAACTACATTTAGTAGGAGCCCATGCATGGTCTTCGTCAACCTGCATATCCCGAAACCCTGTGTTATTTTTTCCGTCAGTTGACCACACCTGTCACGGAAATCTTGAAAACGGGAACAAGCCCTTGAGCTTGAACACCGTAGGTAGGGAAAAGCAGGGATGCTACTATCTAGAAATGGAAACTTGTGAAACTGAAATCATCACGCTTATCATAAAGATTAGTTGTAAGCCGATCCTGTTGTGATAGCCAAAGTAAGGGGGTGGGGATGGGGCTGGGGTTAGGGGTTAGAGAGTAGGGGAAATCAAACGTCTTGACAAAAGAAAAGTACTTTAGGAGGGGACGTTCAAATTCAAAATCCACACTCCATTAATTACACGTCTGAGGTGTATGTTTTGGCCTTGTACCCTATAGCTGGTCAGTCGGTCAGTTATCTGTCACTGAAGCTGAATGATCATATCGTCCGTAGACACCGCCTCTCCCTGATCTTATATATAGACTTTCTCTAGACTACATATATCAGTTATGAGACTTTATACCGTGAATTTCAAATTGTGAAGTAGGAAGCAGTAGACAATCTGTTTATCTTGGTGTAAACAACAACGAAACGACACAAAGTGACTCTCGGGTGACGGCCTTTGAGAACACAGGGACTTGACACGAAATATCAACATGCGGTCCCTATATCCACAGGGGCATGACACGTTCTATGACCCAGAATGAACGTATGATGGACCAAGAGTTTGGGAATTCGTATCAAGCGCCTGTGGCGGAGAAGACGGAACTTCTGTATGCAAATCGCGTCAAATTATGATTAATACAGTATTCTAAACAGAGGCAATATGTCAGAGGTGGAAAAGACAATTGTTCGCCGTAAATTATGTAGCATTTTAGGGTGTCTTCTCATATATTCAATTCGCTGACACCTTAAACGGACATTCATCCCGTTTTTAGCTCACATGGTACAACGTAATTGTGTGTAATATGTAAATCAGTACTTCGAATCTTTATCAAATTATAGATTTGATATGGTACTTCCCAGCGACCGTAAAGACAGCTCCCGGAAATGCAGAACCCCTATATTGAGATACCACGTCTTTATCATCCATATAATGAGCGATACAGGCCTCCTGGGCCTTTTGTTATCGTTCATGTTTGGTGCAGATCACAGGGACTTCACACGAATTTCTGCATCACGCACGGTCCATACATATGTTTGTTTGTTTTGTTTAACGTCCTATTAATAGCCAGGGTCATTTAAGGACGTGCCAGGTTTTGGAGGTGGAGGAAAGCTGGAGTACTCGGAGAAAAACCACCATACATATGCATCCTAGTATTTACAGTATGGACCGAGGGTTGCGAATTTGTGTCAAGTCTGTGAGTCAGAGGTCTGCGTCATTTTATTAACTGTGAACATCAATTATATTTTATAAGGAAATTGAAATACTTCTTTAACGGTGAAGACATTTTCTGTGTTTGTTTTACATGCGCGTGCGAGTGATACCGACATCCTGTAGTTACCGTTAATGTATGATGCAAAAATTCAAAAAATCTGCGTCATTGAAATTAACGGAATTGATTCTCTGTGTTCTGAATTCTTGTTATTCCGAAAGTCTGGATCTAGGTTTTTTCCGGATTTGAATGAGCATGGTGTTTTAGATATGATCAATATGTGTAAAATTGTCACGTGTTGATCAGCTGTAGGTGAAATACGATAGGTCATACTTGTCTAGTCAAAACTCGTCATGTGGCCATTGACACGTTTTATCGGTCGGCTGTCTTATTTTTGTTGACCTCTGACCTAAAATTAGACTCCTACCAGAGTATTGCGTCGTACTTGGGTCTACCGGTACAACGCAGTTTAACGCCTGGCCTCGATATGGACTTTACTTAGAACACAAAGCTTTGTTAGCTTACTTACATTTAACATGGTGTTTTTTTGTTAGTGACGCTAGCCCGAGTTTCATCTGACCTTGACACCAGACGTGGACATTCTGACAAATAGATGTCTGATGTAGGCCCTCTACCCCTACATATAAATTGTCCGAATGTCCAAATCTGGTGTGAGGGCCAGAGGAAACTTGGGATAGTTTACTATACCTGTCTATATTATTCTATATCATTATTTCGTCAGGAGAATGACGATATTTAATGCACATGCAGAAAAAAAAGTTCTTAATATTTTTATTGCATAAAGTTTTGTGAATTACGGTATTGTTATATTTTAGCAGTAACATAAATCTCATGAAAGGACAGAAGAAGCTGACAAAGATGGTGAGTTAGAAGGTGAACGTCCTGTGATGGCTCTTGTTCGTTAACCTTGCCTAAGACATTGACCTTGTACAATGTAGTTCGTACCTAATATTTATTCTTGGTATGATTCAAAATTATGTTCTTCATTTTATCATTAAAAATATGTAAACACGTCAATTCATGTGATATTAATGTATTCTTTTAAAAAATCAGATACTTAATGTGCATGATTATACATATATAGGATCTTGGCACAAAACATGACCCAGCCCATACAGAAATGTATATATATGTAAATCTTGATACTTAGGAAACACATCAATGTCATACCCCGTGTATTTATCGTTAGGTTATGATGCTGCCATGGCAGTCAAATTAATTATTATCGCCACAAGATACTGTGATATACTTTAAAAGTTTCATATACGATTCTACGAAATCAAATAAATAAAAAAAGTGAAAACAAACAAACAAACAAAAACAAAACAAACTTTTCTTCGTTGCTGTTAGTTTTTGGATGAAGGTTATTTTCGTTTATTTTTACAGAAGATTCGTAGGAAACGAGAGGTCTATATAATTCTATTTGTTTACCAGTGATATCTCTTAATGTAGTATTTGTTGTATCTAATTTTGTTGTCATACTTATGTTTGTCCCAATAATAGCTCGCACGAGCTAATGTTCTTTGTTTATATGTATGCGACGTTAAATAAAGTTTCCTGTATCTTGTTGTACGTTATGTTGTTATTAAACGGAAAGTTTCCCATAGACATAAGATGTTATTAAACGGAAGGTTTCTAACAGACATAAGATGTTATTAAACGGAAAGTTTCTAACAGACATAAGATGTTATTAAACGGAAAGTTTCTGACAGCATATGGTGTTATTAAACGGAAGGTTTCTAATATACATATGGTGTTATTAAACGGAAGGTTTCCAACAGACATAAGATGTTATTAAACGGAAAGTTTCTGACAGCATATGGTGTTATTAAACGGAAGGTTTCTAATAGACATATGGTGTTATTAAACGGAAAGTTTCTGACCTCATATGGCGTTATTAAACGGAAGGTTTCTGACGGACACATGATGTTATTAAACGAAAGGCTTCTGACCGACACATGATGTTATTAAACGGAGGGTTTCCGACAAGCATATCATGTTATTAAACGGAGTATTTCTTATAGATATAAGATGTTATAAAACAGAAGGTTTCTGACAGACGTGGTGTTATTAAACGGAAGGTTTCTGACAGACATGTGATATTCAAACGGAAAACTTTTATAAATTTTAACTTGACTAAATTAATTAGTGTCCCAGGTGTGGGATAAGTATGTCAGGCTAGCCAATGGCCTACAAAACTAATAATGTCATTCCTGTGATATAACTAAGATTATATATACATGTATGTGGAAATAAAGAAAAAAGGAATCACCCCCATGGGTAAAGATACGTTAAATAAATGTGAAGACTATGAATTATTATAATTGTATAAGCATACATGTTACAGTTTTAATTTCACGGGATATTGCTAAGTTCAGCAAGACTTGCATAATAGCGGATGACGAAACCTCAAAATTACATAAATTTTGGAAAGTTACATAAAATTTGGATACATAAGATTTGTGTAATCACGGACTTAATTCTTACCTAAATGAAATAATACTGATAATTATATAACATCTTTTTTTTTATCCAATGTACTTAATTTAGCTGAAATTTCAATATTATTTTTTTATTGTTATATAAAGCGCAACATGTGAACGTTCCGGATATGATGATGAAATAATTGTCATAAACAAAGATTTCATCATCGCCTGCGTCGAAAGTAGTCCCTTTTTTGTTCTAGATTGAGCTTTTAAATCTATTTTAATCGGGTCAAATCATTTGTTTGTCAAATTCTGTTTTAAAAACATTGACTGCATACTCGATAAAACGTGTTTTATTTCGTTAACAACAACTCGCGTAAACACCTTACAAACCTTTCTAGAACGTTCCTTCAGGTAAACAGTGGGTCATATATAGGCCAATGTGTATTGCATCACTACAACAAAGGGAGCTTACTCCATCCTACATTTTGAACCGAAGTGTGACGTGTCAATATTCGCGTACTTACAGTATATAGGTCATTGACTCCTTTGCGACTATATAATGAAATGGCTCAACTATCAATTAACGAAACAATCATATTAATTTGATTTAAATCTGCGATTTGTGTGGTATACTCAGAGACATATATGTATATATGTCTCTGGTATATACTGTAGGGAGTCCACAAACGAAGATTTCGTCATAGCGTACTACCGGTAAACACGCGGGTCGCAGAACGTAAACATGTGTACACATCATAGAACAGACAAATAAGCTGGTTGTTTACGGCCGAGTTGAAATTGCATCATGCTGTTCTGAAATGTCCTACTGATCTCGGGACTTGCGTCATTTTCTGTTGATGTTGACAGGTTTAGTTGAATTTGACCTTTCATTCATCAAATTTCAAATAAAACGTGTAGAGTATCGAACAATAGGCTACTATATATAGACTTCCTTGTATGTAAAAGTCTCCCGGAATAATTAGAACAATCAGAAGTATCACAATTTTAGGAAATATCTTTAAACATTTCAGAGAAGTCTTGTAGAGTTATTAACTTGCATTACATGAAATTCTAATTCTTTTATAAACATTTCTATTTTATGATAGCTTTGTTGATGTTATATAGGTGTAGTACTATATATATGTTATACTGTAGATGTTATACTGTAGATGTTATATTGTAGATGTTATATTGTAGATGTTATACTGTAGATGTTATACTGTAGATGTTATATTGTAGGTGTTATATTGTAGATGTTATATTGTAGGTGTTATATTGTAGGTGTTATACTGTAGATGTTATATTGTAGATGTTATATTGTAGATGTTATACTGTAGATGTTATACTGTAGATGTTATATTGTAGATGTTATACAGTAGATGTTATATTGTAGGTGTTATATTGTAGATGTTATATTGTAGGTGTTATATTGTAGGTGTTATACTGTAGATGTTATATTGTAGATGTTATATTGTAGATGTTATATTGTAGGTGTTATATTGTAGGTGTTATATTGTAGATGTTATATTGTAGGTGTTATATAGTAGTGTAGTACTATATATATGTTATATTGTAGGTGTTATATAGTAGATGTTATACTGTAGATGCTATACTGTAGATGTTATATTGTAGATGTTATATTGTAGGTGTTATACTGTAGATGTTATATTGTAGGTGTTATACTGTAGATGTTATACTGTAGATGTTATATTGTAGATGTTATATTGTAGATGTTATACTGTAGATGGTATATTGTAGATGTTATATTGTAGATGTTATACTGTAGATGTTATACTGTAGATGTTATATTGTAGGTGTTATATAGTAGATGTTATACTGTAGATGTTATACTGTAGATGTTATATTGTAGGTGTTATACTGTAGATGTTATACTGTAGATGTCATATTGTAGGTGTTATATAGTAGATGTTATACTGTAGATGTTATATTGTAGATGTTATATTGTAGAGTGTATATTGTAGATGTTATATTGTAGATGTTATATTGTAGATGTTATACTGTAGATGTTATACTGTAGATGTTATATTGTAGATGTTATATTGTAGATGTTATATTGTAGATGTTATACTGTAGATGTTATATTGTAGATGTTATACTGTAGATGTTATATTGTAGATGTTATATTGTAGATGTTATATTGTAGATGTTATACTGTATGTGTTATACTGTAGATGTTATACTGTAGATGTTATACTGTAGATGTTATATTGTAGATGTTATATTGTAGATGTTATACTGTAGATGTTATACTGTAGATGTTATATTGTAGATGTTATACTGTAGATGTTATACTGTAGATGTTATACTGTAGATGTTATACTGTAGATGTTATACTGTAGATGTTATACTGTAGATGTTATATTGTAGATGTTATATTGTAGATGTTATATTGTAGATGTTATATTGTAGATGTTATATTGTAGATGTTATACTGTAGATGTTATACTGTAGATGTTATACTGTAGATGTTATACTGTAGATGTTATATTGTAGATGTTATATTGTAGATGTTATATTGTAGATGTTATACTGTAGATGTTATACTGTAGATGTTATACTGTAGATGTTATACTGTAGATGTTATATTGTAGGTGTTCTATAGTAGATGTTCATATTGTACGATGTTCATACTGTAGATGTTATTACTTGTAGATGTTATACTGTGAGTATTATACTTGTAGATGTTATACTTGTAGATAGATGTATATTGTAGAGTTATACTTGTAGATGTTATACTGTAGGATGTTATACTTGGTATGATGTTTATTTACTGTAGATATTATATTGTAGATGTTATATTGTAGATGTTTATTATTTTGTTTAGAGTTATATTGTATGTGTTATAGCTTGTAGGTATTATTACTGTAGATGTTATACGTTGTTAGATGTTATACTTGTAGATCTTATATGTGTAGATGTTATATTTGTAGATGTTATATTGTTAGATGTTTATATTGTAGATTTATATTGTAGGTGTATACTGTAGATTTTATCTTGTAGATGTTATATTTGTAGATGTTATATTGTAGATGTTATATTGTAGATGTTATATTGTAGATGTTATATTGTGTGTTATATGTAGATGTTTAATTTTAGATTTATTAGGTGTTTTTTAAAATTAACTTTGATGTGTTTTCGTTTGGTGTTAACTGTGGTGTTTTAATTTTAGATGTTTTTTTTAGATGGGTTTTACGTAGGTGTTTTAATGTAATGTTTGTGATTGATTCGTAGGTGTATAGTAGGTGTATATTGTAGATGTTTTATTGTAGATGTTTAGGGAGGTGTATCTTTTGATGTTTTACTGAGTGTTTTTTGTAGATGTTTTTACTGAGAGTTTTAATTTTAGATGTTTATTGAGATGTATACTGTTATGTTAATTTTAGGGTTTAAGAGGTTTTATATTTTGGGTTATATTGTAGAGTTATATTTTAGGTTATTTGTAGAGTTTTACGTAGAGTTATATGTAGATGTTTTTTGTGATGTTATATGAGATGTTAATTTAGGGTTATATTGTAGATGTTTATTGTAGATGTTATTGTGATTTTTACTGTAGATTTATATTGGTGGGGTTAAATGAGGTGTTTTAATGTGATGTTATATGTAGTGTTAATTGTAGAGTTATATTGTAGGAAAAAAAAATGGTTTATTTTTTTTTTTTTTTTTTTTTTAAAATGTTATATTGTAGAGTTATATGTAGGTTTTATTTTAAAGTTAATTGTAGGGGTTTTTAATGTAGAGTTATATTAGAGTATATTGTAGTTATTTGGTGTTTTTGGGGTTTTAAATTTTAGATGTATATAGTGATGTTTTAAGTAGAGTAATGTAGTGTTTAAATTTTAGGGTTTTACGTAGATGTATATGTAGATGGGATTAAATAGATGGTATATTTAGATGTAATTGTAGGTGTTTTTTTGTAGTGTTATATTGGGGTTTTAAATGTAGAGATATGAGGGTTATACTGTAGTGTTATACTGTATGTTATACGTAGGGTTATAGTAGGGTTATACTGTAGATGTTATATTGATGTTATATTTTAGAGTTATATTGTAGTGTTTTGTAGATGTTTACTGAGGGGTTTTAGTGGGTTTTTAATGTAGATGTTATACTGTAGAGTTATTGTAGTGTTAATTAGAGTTATATGTAGTATTAATTTGATTTTTTATCTGAGAGTTAATGTAGATGTTTTATTGTAGAATTTAATTTTAGTTTTACTGAATGTATATTTTAGATGTTAATTGTAGTGTTTTAAAGAGATTTTACTGTAATGTAATTTTAGATGTTAATGTAGATGTTAATGTAGAGATTAGATGTTAACGTATGTATATTTTAGTGTTTTAAGTAGATGATACGTAGATGTAATTTTTAGAGTTATACTGTAGATGTTTTTATTGAGGTGTTTATTGTAGAGTTATACTGTAGGTGTTTTATTGTAGGTGTTATACTGTGATTTTTACTGTAGGGTTAATTTTTTAAAGTTATATTTTAGATGTTTATTTTAAAGGGTTATACGAGATTAATATTTTAGGGTTTTTTGTAATGTTTTATGTAGGGTTATTTTGGGTGTTATATTGTAGATGTTATATTGTAGGTGTTATACTGTAGATGTAATATTGTAGATGTTATACTGTAGATGTTATACTGTAGATGTTATATTGTGGATGTTATATTGTAGATGTTATACTGTAGGTGTTATACTGTAGGTGTTATATTGTAGGTGTTATACTGTAGATGTTATATTGTAGATGTTATATTGTAGGTGTTATATTGTAGATGTTATATTGTAGGTGTTATACTGTAAATGTTATACTGTAGGTGTTATATTGTAGGTGTTATATTGAAGATGTTATATTGTAGGTGTTATATAGTAGATGTTATACTGTTGATGTTATATTGTAGATGTTATACTGTAGATGTTATATTGTAGATGTTATATTGTAGATGTTATATTGTAGGTGTTATATTGTAGATGTTATATTGTAGATGTTATATTGTAGATGTTATATTGTAGATGTTATACTGTAGATGTTATATTGTAGATGTTATATTGTAGATGTTATATTGTAGGTGTTATATTGTAGATGTTATATTGTAGGTGTTATACTGTAAATGTTATACTGTAGGTGTTATATTGTAGGTGTTATATTGAAGATGTTATATTGTAGGTGTTATATAGTAGATGTTATACTGTTGATGTTATATTGTAGATGTTATACTGTAGATGTTATATTGTAGATGTTATATTGTAGATGTTATACTGTAGATGTTATACTGTAGGTGTTATACTGTAGGTGTTATACTGTTGATGTTATATTATAGATGTTATATTGTAGATGTTATATTGTAGATGTAATATTGTAGGTGTTATATAGTAGGTGGTATATTGTAGGTGTTATACTGTAGATGTTATATTGTAGATGATGTTATACTGTAGATGTTATATTGTAGATGTTATACTGTAGATGTTATATTGTAGATGTTATATTGTCGGTGTTATATTGTAGGTGTTATACTGTAGATGTTATATTGTAGATGTTATATAGTAGATGTTATATAGTAGATGTTATATTGTAGATGTTATATTGTAGGTGTTATACTGTAGATGTTATATTGTAGATGTTATACTGTAGATGTTATATTGTAGATGTTATATAGTAGATGTTATATAGTAGATGTTATATCGTAGATGTTATATTGTAGGTGTTATATTGTATATGTTATATTGTAGATGTTATATTGTAGGTGTTATGATAATGGTAACAAAGCAGTTATGTGATCGTCACAATTCACTGTTACAAATCGTCATTTGTTATGAATGAATTACATTAAAATGATACGGACATCAGTAAAAAACATCAGAATCTGCGGTGACACTAATTCCATGCGCGTATACGGTTTAGGAAGCAAAGTTCAATATCCAGTATGCCAACCATATCCTGTCAGACAGGTGTTCTGATAAGTGACCTCGGTTGTGACAGGAGCCAGACACGTCATACATTACTACCCGAGCTTCTGAACGGAACGAAGTAAAAACTAATTAACTAATTAAGGCCTGTGTCCCTGAGTAATTTGATGGACACCTAAGTGTATCCAGGCCTGTGTCCCTGGGACGTCCCTGAGTAACTTGATGGACACCTAAGTGTATCCAGGCCTGTGTCCCTGGGACGTCCCTGAGTAATTTGATGGACACCTAAGTGTATTCAGGACTGTGTCCCTGGGACGTCCCTGAGTAACTTGATGGACACCTAAGTGTATCCAGGCCTGTGTCCCTGGGACGTCCCTGAGTAATTTGATGGACACCTAAGTGTATCCAGGCCTGTGTCCCTGGGACGTCCCTGAGTAATTTGATGGACACCTAAGTGTATTCAGGCCTGTGTCCCTGAGACGTCCCTGAGTAACTTGATGGACACCTAAGTGTATTCAGGCCTGTTTCCCTGGGACGTCCCTGAGTAACTTGATGGACACCTAAGTGTATCCAGGCCTGTTTCCCTGGGACGTCCCTGAGTAACTTGATGGACACCTAAGTGTATTCAGGCCTGTTTCCCTGGGACGTCCCTGAGTAACTTGATGGACACCTAAGTGTAGTCAGGCCTGTTTCCCTGGGACGTCCCTGAGTAACTTGATGGATACCTAAGTGTATTCAGGCCTGTTTCCCTGGGACGTCCCTGAGTAACTTGATGGACACCTAAGTGTATTGAGGCCTGTGTCCCTGAGTAACTTGATGGATACCTAAGTGTATTCAGGCCTGTTTCCCTGGGACGTCCCTGAGTAACTTGATGGACACCTAAGTGTATTCAGGCCTGTTTCCCTGGGACGTCCCTGAGTAACTTTATGGACACCTAAGTGTATTCAGGCCTGTTTCCCTAGGACGTCCCTGAGTAACTTGATGGACACCTAAGTGTATTCAGGCCTGTTTCCCTGGTACGTCCCTGAGTAACTTGATGGAAACCTAAGTGTATTCAGGCCTGTGTCCCTGGGACGTCCCTGAGTAATTTGATGGACACCTAAGTGTATTCAGGCCTGTGTCCCTGGGACGTCCCTGAGTAACTTAATGGACACCTACGTGTATTCAGGCCTGTTTCCCTGGGACGTCCCTGAGTAACTTTATGGACACCTAAGTGTATCCAGGCCTGTATCCCTGGGACGTCCCTGAGTAACTTTATGGATACCTAAGTGTATTCAGGCCTGTGTCCCTGGGACGTCCCTGAGTAACTTGATGGATACCTAAGTGTATCCAGGCCTGTGTCCTTGGGACGTCCCTGAGTAACTTGATGGATACCTAAGTGTATCCAGGCATGTGTCCCTGGGACGTCCCTGAGTAACTTGATGGATACCTAAGTGTATCCAGGCCTGTGTCCCTGAGTAACTTGATGGACACCTAAGTGTATCCAGGCCTGTGTGCCTAGGACGTCCCTGAGTAACTTGATGGATACCTAAGTGTATCCAGGCCTGTGTCCCTGGGACGTCCCTGAGTAACTTGATGGACACCTAAGTGTAATCAGGCCTGTGTCCATGAGTAACTTGATGGCACCTAAGTGTATCCAGGCCTGTGTCCCTGAGACGTCCCTGAGTAACTTGATGGACACCTAAGTGTATCCAGGCCTGTGTCCTTGGGACGTCCCTGAGTAACTTGATGGACACCTAAGTGTATCCAGGCCTGTGTCCCTGGTACGTCCCTGAGTAACTTGATGGAAACCTAAGTGTATTCAGGCCTGTGTCCCTGGGACGTCCCTGAGTAATTTGATGGACACCTAAGTGTATTCAGGCCTGTGTCCCTGGGACGTCCCTGAGTAACTTGATGGACACCTAAGTGTATTCAGGCCTGTTTCCCTGGTACGTCCCTGAGTAACTTGATGGAAACCTAAGTGTATTCAGGCCTGTGTCCCTGGGACGTCCCTGAGTAATTTGATGGACACCTAAGTGTATTCAGGCCTGTGTCCCTGGGACGTCCCTGAGTAACTTAATGGACACCTACGTGTATTCAGGCCTGTTTCCCTGGGACGTCCCTGAGTAACTTTATGGACACCTAAGTGTATCCAGGCCTGTATCCCTGGGACGTCCCTGAGTAACTTTATGGATACCTAAGTGTATTCAGGCCTGTGTCCCTGGGACGTCCCTGAGTAACTTGATGGATACCTAAGTGTATCCAGGCCTGTTTCCCTGGGACGTCCCTGAGTAACTTGATGGATACCTAAGTGTATCCAGGCCTGTGTCCCTGGGACGTCCCTGAGTAACTTGATGGATACCTAAGTGTATCCAGGCCTGTGTCCCTGAGTAACTTGATGGACACCTAAGTGTATCCAGGCCTGTGTCCCTGGGACGTCCCTGAGTAACTTGATGGATACCTAAGTGTATCCAGGCCTGTGTCCCTGGGACGTCCCTGAGTAACTTGATGGACACCTAAGTGTAATCAGGCCTGTGTCCATGAGTAACTTGATGGCACCTAAGTGTATCCAGGCCTGTGTCCCTGAGACGTCCCTGAGTAACTTGATGGACACCTAAGTGTATCCAGGCCTGTGTCCTTGGGACGTCCCTGAGTAACTTGATGGACACCTAAGTGTATCCAGGCCTGTGTCCCTGGGACGTCCCTGAGTAACTTGATGGACACCTAAGTGTATTCAGGCCTGTGTCCCTGAGACGTCCCTGAGTAACTTGATGGATACCTAAGTGTATCCAGGCATGTGTCCCTGGGACGTCCCTGAGTAACTTGATGGACACCTAAGTGTATTCAGGCCTGTGTCCATGAGTAACTTGATGGACACCTAAGTGTATCCAGGCCTGTGTCCCTGAGACGTCCCTGAGTAACTTGATGGACACCTAAGTGTATTCAGGACTGTGTCCCTGGGACGTCCCTGAGTAATTTGATGGACACCTAAGTGTATTCAGGCCTGTGTGCCTGGGACGTCCCTGAGTAACTTGATGGACACCTAAGTGTATTCAGGCCTGTGTCCCTGGGACGTCCCTGAGTAACTTGATGGACACCTAAGTGTATCCAGGCCTGTGTCCCTGGGACGTCCCTGAGTAACTTGATGGACACCTAAGTGTATCCAGGCCTGTGTCCCTGGGACGTCCCTGAGTAACTTGATGGACACCTAAGTGTATCCAGGCCTGTGACCTTGGGACGTCCCTGAGTAACTTGATGGACACCTAAGTGTATCCAGGCCTGTGTCCCTGGGACGTCCCTGAGTAACTTGATGGACACCTAAGTGTATCCAGGCCTGTGTTCCTGGGACGTCCCTGAGTAACTTGATGGACACCTAAGTGTATCCAGGCCTGTGTTCCTGGGACGTCCCTGAGTAACTTGATGGACACCTAAGTGTATCCATGCCTGTGTTCCTGGGACGTCCCTGAGTAACTTGATGGACACCTAAGTGTATCCAGGCCTGTGTCCCTGAAGAGAAGCTTTCGCGAAGAAGGAGCATCTTGTCGCTGTGTTCTTTGATCTGGAAAAGGCATACGATACTACATGGCAATATGGTATTATGAAAGACCTGCATGAAATTGGTGTACGTGGGAATCTCCCAAAATTCATCGCAAACTACATATCTGACAGACATTTTAAAGTTCGCGTAGGTTCAACTTATTCTGAAACAGCCAAACAGGAAATGGGAGTCCCTCAGGGTGGGATCCTTTCCGTAACACTTTTCGGTCTGAAAATCAACAGTATAACTAAATGTCTCAGTAAGTCAACTGAAGGGTCTCTCTTCGTTGATGACTTCTTGATCTGCTATAGGTCAAAGAACATGCACACGATAGAACGACAACTTCAACAATGTTTAGGCAAACTACAAACATGGGCAGATGAAAACGGCTTCAAATTCTCCAGATCAAAAACTGTCTGCATGTACTTCTGCCAAAAACGAAAACCACATAATGGTCCAGATCTAACATTAAATGGCATCAAAATTCCAGTTGTCGAGCAGACTAAATTCCTCGGACTAATGTTCGATTCGAAACTTTCCTTTGTTCCACATATAAAATACTTGAAGGATAAGTGCTCAAAGGCAATGAACATTTTACGAGTACTATCCCATACTGACTGGGGCGCAGACCGTGAAATGCTTCTGCGCCTTTATAGGGCACTTATTCGATCAAAACTCGACTATGGGTCCATCGTTTATGGATCGGCACGGAATTCTTACCTGCAAATGTTGGATCCTATCCATAATCAAGGATTACGTCTAGCACTTGGTGCTTTCCGAACAACACCAGTGCAGAGCCTTTATGTAGAGGCAAATGAACCATCTTTAAATGATAGAAGGAAAAAACTTTCTCTTCAATAGCCGCCCAATTGAAATCCAACCCGAAAAATCCGGCTTTTGACCTTGTTGTCAGTCCGCAATACCAAAACATATTTACTCAAAACCAAAAACTTTGGCATTAGAATTTCGAATTTTCTTCATGAACTTAACATAAGCTTAGACAACATAGGCGAATACACCGTATCGGATGTACCGCCATGGCTTGTCGAAACACCTGATATTAACCTTACTCTACACGTGAGGGCAAAATCGAGTGCATTACCCGAAGAACACAAATCCTCCTTTCGGGAATGCATTAAAGATTTTCCCGATCACGTTCAGATCTACACTGATGGCTCAAAAGATGGAGTAAAGGTCTCCGCAGCATGCTATTCCGATCCCCATTGCTCTTCAATCCGCTTACCAGATGGTGCCTCTATCTTCTCTGCGGAAGCATGTGCCATCGATTTGGCCCTCGACCATATCGAAGAACAACGCATTAGAAAGGCAATCATTTGTTCCGACTCTCTATCTGTCCTTCAGAATTTACAATCACGAGATCCAAAGAATATACTCATACAAAACCTTGTTTTACGAATATCTCGTATCTTAAAAAAATGCAAAATAACATTACTTTGGATTCCGAACCATGTCGGAATTAAAGACAACGAACTTGTTGACCGCCAAGCAAAACTTGCTCTAAATCTGCAACAAACAAATATTAAAATACCATATACAGATTTCAAACCTATAATTAATTCTGCCATTCAGAGTAAATGGCAGCAACGCTGGTCTCTCGAGACGAGCAACAAACTTTTAAAAGTACAACCAAAACTTAAAACATCAAAACCAAGTCGGAAGGATCGTAGAGAGGAAATAGTCCTCTCTCGCCTCCGTACCGGGCACACATATCCTACTCATTCGTTCCTTTTGAAACGAGAGGATCCACCGGTGTGTTATGCATGTGATGCTCAATTCACAGTGGAACATTTTTTAATAGAATGTTCCGATTTCAAGCACATTCGTGATAAATACTTTCGAGTCCCGGATATGAAAACCTTTTTCAGTTCCGTGGATTCGAAAACAAAATTTAGCTACTTGAAAGAAATCGATCTATTCTATAGACTTTGATGTCTTTTACGTTACTGTCTCTCACGTTCTATTTATATAACAAAGTTCACATAATCTATTCGTACATATACATATTTTACCATTTTTAACCAACTTTTTTTATCATAATGATCTAAATATACAATACGGATGCTTTTAAAAATGACAAATTTTATCTGATTTTAACTTACAAAATAAAACATGTTAGTATATTGTTTGGCCCTAAATGACCCTAGTTGTCGATGGGCCGTAAAACATAAACAAACAAACAAACAAACCCTGGGACGTCCCTGAGTAACTTGATGGACACCTAAGTGTATCCAGGCCTGTGTCCCTGGGACGTCCCTGGCCATCAGTAGACCCATGAGTTGATTGGTTTTTAATTACCTCTTTATACCTGAAGAAGATTTACATAGGCTTAACCTGTTATCTGATCCTTTTTTTTATATATTTTTGTGCAATAAAATTGTTGAAATGAAATGAATTGATTGGCGTAGTATTGTTTGAACAAATCTAAGTCTCGCCTTTCGTTATTACATTAAAACGGTGTTATATGTAAACTATCATGAAAGTGATGGGAGAGCTCTGAGAAACTGTTGATGTTTAAAAAAGAAAAGTTATGTAACACTAATAAAAAAATATTTACGCCAGGTTAAAAAATATCGGTCTCCGGGAAGAAAAACATTCCAATGGTTTATTAGATTTCTACAAGGATTTAGAATATAACACGTGGCTTCAACACAGAATTTAGTACAGTTTCCTGATAATGTAGATCATAACGAGTCGACCAGTGATTTAATAGCGTCATCGTCGTGATTGACAGATACGCCGACAGGTGCTGTACGGTAATTACCTGTCGTATTAGCACCAACGCGCACCTGAGAAAAGCATTAAATTAGGACATGTTATATGACGTCAGCGTACGTTCTGGGAGACTTTTAATTAGCCGATCGTGAGCTCTTGCGCTGTGAGGTATAATTATCAATCAAACAGGACACGACGTTCGGTCTACACAATTCCCAATAATATATATAATATATACCTATTCTCGGTCTACTGTCCGTCAACGGTAGATATTTTTTTCAGACTGAAGTCGGTCAAAAAAAAATGTTTCTCGGAAAATCAGGACGTATACATGTAATAAATCATAGGCCCTGATCTTTAAACAACAATCAGCCATTCGATAATATCCGGGTCCCGTAAAAATATACAAATGTATCTATACATATATATAATGTACATGTCATACCGTATACAGGTATATTTTACAGGTGTATTGTGTTTACAGGTATATTGTATTTACAGGTATGTTGCTAGGACGAAGCGTAAACGGTATACCCACGGATGGATTTACCTGGTTACGTATTGGTCTCAAAGTCAAAATGGAATGTGCATGTATATGAAACCCATGTTTAAATTATATACATCTAGCCGCTTATAATCTTAATACAAACTTTGTACGAGGATTGTAACGACTAGGTGTATACTTTTCATGTATGTGACCTTGGAAATTCTCTTATATACGTCTTTAGAACGAGGACCGCGTCACGATGTTATTTACAACATCCCACGTGTCACTCAGATGTCGAACTTGTGGGGTAAAAACTGGGATACGCCATTCGGCCGACGTGATAATCTCGGGTTACCCACCCGGAACTATACCTGTACACTCGGGTATTCTACCTGTGTGTGGGATAAATGGAAATGTATACGTCATCGGGGACTCACGAGACGTCCTAAATTGTAGGCGATAAAGCCTATGTCATACAGACGTTATATATGGCTGTTTAGCGTACTTAGAAACAACCTAGTTCAGCGTAATAAAGTTACCTTACCATAGTACTGCTGTAGCTTGCCGTAGTTTATCCGTATAAACTTTTGGAGAGCTGCGACTTTCGATTTATCTTTTGGACATACTCAACAGATACCTACGGCACGAACAAAATTCTTTAATGTTCTTCAGTATACTTTAACGTTGTTTACCCAGGTAGAGCGTTCTTCAGTGTTGCTGCTGACAAGACGGAAAATGTCCAAAGTGACAAAGCTAGTGAAGAAATTGACAGCAAGGTCAGTGAACAGGACATATTACTGACAAACTTCAGGAAAGGGTTCGCCAGAGCCGAGTTAGGAATGACTAAGTAGAGAGAGAGTAGAGGGAATTTAAGTGGGTAGGAAACTAAGAGCAAGAATCCCTTGGAAGGCAGACATCTATTCGGTAAATTCAGCTTCAAACAACTGGCGGCTCGAGTGCGAACGGCCCACAATGCCTGGAAGAAAGGACAGATTTAGATGATTAAATATTAGATATTGAATTATATTAAATCGCATTTATAGTGGAAAACAAAGCTATTAATTTGTACCCTCTTTGTTTTTCTTTAACTTAATATCTGTCTCTATGTTGAATTCACTGAAATCAAAACGGAAGACAATTTGTATTCCAAGGCCAAAGTGAATGGGATGGAGTTTCCAAGTTTGAATCGTGGGGGTGACGGGTTTCCCTTGCAAAACAGTGTATGATAAATTCTATATCTCCCACCAGAGAATAGTATCATAATTTATCCGAGTACTGTATGGTTTACATGTTTATAAATCTGACAAGAGCCATATGTCTCCCGAGCCTGTAGTGTCCCGGTAGGTATATGTCATTGTACATAATACGTGTAGGTAGGTGTGACCCAGATTATGACATTACTCAGCTCGCATACCTGTCTATACAATACACGGAATGTAGGTCCGCACTCGATTCTACTATTAGCTTCACCTCGTTTTATTTTACACTTTACCGCTAAACTTTTGTGAGAATAATCGTATTTGCATTATACATACTAAATACAAGATTATAGTCAGACGCATAATATAAAATTTCTCTGTATAATGATGATTTATATTTATAAATTAATATTAATTAAACACACGATTTCAAATAAGAAGTTGACCATGCTTAAACAACAGCTTGCTTTAACTCCGTCATTTTTGTTGAGTAGACTGACTAGTGTAGAGAAGTATGTCAAATCGTGGGTCGTATACAGAGTTAAAATAGAAGTCTACCTCACATTCAATGCATGTATTGTCCGATTCATAGATAGAGTGATACAAACATTTATATATGTTTTTAAACATTCATTGTGCATTCAAGTAAGACACCCTAACATTTCGTGGAATGTCAAGCAAAAGTACAAAACTGTACCGTGAATTAGCTACATACTTCCTAATTAAAAATCATACTAAAAAAACTTTCTTAAAACAATAAAAACAGTATTTTAAATACGAACTATGCTTTCGTATAAGCAAAATGCTGTTTAATGGAATGGGACGAATGTGTATGTGTGTGAGTGTGTGTGTGTGTGTGTGTGTGTGTGTGTGTGAGGGGGGCTGGAAGAAGAAAGGGCGGAAGGAAACTGGACGAAATTCTGTATTAAGATATGACAGCTCTTAATGTAAGCACAGGGACTTGAGAAATTGTTACAAACTAGGCGTATTACCTTTCCTAGTGTGAATAGCACCGCATGCTTAATCCCTTAAAACGTGTTATATCAATCTAATTAAAATCATATCTCTCACTCTCATTACACGTATACGTTATTGGTATATACTGAGAGATATGATTGTAATCAAGGTCGGATACAGGATTTTCAGTTAGGGGGCGTGCCAAATTACGGGGGTGCGAGGGTACTCCCCCGGGGAAAATGTTAGCAGGTAAATGCAAAATCCTGCATTCTAGTGTTTTTTCACGATAGATTCATACATTTTAGGCCCACGACCCCCACGCCTCCAACGCCCCCCACGCCTCCAACGCACCCCCCCCCCCCCACCCCCCCTTAAATCCGCCAGTGGCAATTAGACTAGAATGTAACAACAAAAAAGATCTGAGAAACTTGAACAGTAACAATTTCTCGGGTCCCTGCGTTTATATAAAACACGCCACTATCGCGAAGCCCGCGGGATGTTGGGCTGTGTAGACAGTTGGACGGCGCAATGGATCATATATCTTAATTGTTCATAATAGATATTTTTATCAACTTATGAATATTTAAAGCTGCCACCGTATCTCGTTTTTCACACATGATTATCGATCACAATAAAATCGTCAAGTCACGCGGTTACCATGCGACTTACCGCGATGTATTGACTCGCAGGACAATTTACAAATGAACAAGGTCGCTCATCTCTTTGCCACGCATAAACGATTTCAGAAAAGATTACAATCCTATTATATACATTGCTAGGCGTTGGCTCGGAGTAAGTTGTATATATGTATATTGAATATACTATAAAGCTGATATATGTAAGCAAACCTGAACTAACTACGTCATAAAATCATATTTCTGTATTTTGAACGATGCCGTAGAACTGTTCATATGTATTCATTAGTAACGCACGGTTTCACAGGAAGTTACTTGTATCTTGACACGTTTCCTGTCGTGAAACCGAGTATCATTCCACCCCTATAGCCATCAAATCAGCACCCGACTACATAGGGTGGTGATGATTTAAATACATTTATTGGTATAACGTATAACAAAGAATCAGATCACTCTTTGTAAATTTCGAACAACTAATCATAAATTTATTGTTGAAACAGGTAGATGGCACCAGGTTGAATATATTGATAGAAAATGTCCACATTGCATTAGTCAACAGATTGGTGATGAATTTCATTACTTACTTGAATGTACAAATTTAGCTACAGAAAGACATTTGTATATAGACAAGTATTTTTGGTTACGACCGAATGTAATTAAATCTAATAAACTTATGAATGCTACTAATATAAAAACACTTAAAAATTGTGTACATTTATAAGAATAATCAATAATTGTATTTGTCCTCCTTAAAACAAGTTATGTATATTATGAAAGTGCTGTATATCTACAAACGAACACTACACGAATAATGATTGTATATAATATTGTAAATATGTTTTCTCTATGCATTATGTTATGAAAAGAGAAATAAACCAATTTGAATTTGAATTGAATTTGACACAAGTTATAACAGCTTATTTCACGCCTTCTCTCAATGTGAAGACTTGTGATACAATGCAAACATGCAGATTTCTACAATAATAAATTTGTGTTACTATCAAAATGTTTTGCTGGGTTTAATAAACGTGGTGTACACTATATATCACATCTGTTGCTACAGACACTCCCGGGACACGCACAAATTTCAAATGCAGCATTCTTATTTTTGAAAGTTAAAGTTTAAATAAAAGCAAACTGATAAGGTAGTAGTACCCTCTCCTCAATAGTAACAGCGACAATTTGCTCAAACTTTTTATATTGATGTAAATATAAGAATTTTTATTCACGAAACAGCGTTATATTAATATAAATTTTGTAACAGATTCATCAAATGTGTAAGAAACTGCTGATTATTAAGTGGGACAATTTGTAGAAAGTTTTCAATATGTATATATCCGTCTCCACAGCCATATTTCTATTATCTATTCTGATTACGGACTTATAAATATGCTGTGCAATTCCGTGTTATGATCTAAAAAATATCCAGCCGAGAATTATTAAAGTATTACTCAGTCTAATTGTCTCGTTCGGGTTTCTAGAAAACTAATTTAAATATACCGGTCACATATATGTCCCTGGTTTACCCATCACAAGCGGCAAACACGTTTCTTAGATATCAAACTATTAAAATAATTGCAGCCAAGAACAAATTGATAAACACATTTATATATATATAAACATTATATGACAAAATGCAAATTAATTAAACACCGAACGTAAAAATTGGGGAAAAAACGTCCAAGTTCATAATTTGCAAATTTTTGTTATGATAATTCTATGACTCTAGTCAGTGAAACTAATTATACAGTAAGTTACAAAACACGATTATCTAAATTTACAAGTTGCTAACAAGCAATAGGCCTAAACAGCTTATTCTCTTCCTGTGTTTTCGCAACACAAGGAAACACAGAGTTTATGAAACCAAGACTGTGACGTGGCTAAACGTCACGATTACAGGTCAAATATGTGAACACCCTTTATCCTTATATAGGCATAAGAATAGTGTTTCCCAAGGAATCCCCCTGTCGTCATAATACTTTTCAACCAATGAAAGGTGCTAATAAGATCTATATTCAAATCAGCTGAAAATGTCCGAGGAGTTCCGATAGCGAATTTTCTTGAATGACAAACAACGCACGGCGGATGCTGAAAAATAGTCCTTCTACGCACATGGTGTGTTTGATTGCATTGTTGCAAATTTTACCTGTAAAAACTTACCAGTGATTGTGAAACATGTAATTAGCATTTAATATCAAGTTAACGTCTTTATTGCACTGCAATATTTTGACTTAGTGTTTCGTCGCAAAATACGCGGATTAATATATCGTAATATAGGCTTGCAATACACGTTGCCAATAAGCACAATGGCGACTTCAGTCAGCGTATACATCGAAGGATATTGAGGGGAGGGTTGGTACGATTGTGCCCTTCCCAAGGAACTAAAGAGAGTGTGCTGGATACCGGAAAGCAAAGAAGAACACTAGGAACAATATTGACCAACATCTGAAGCTTTAAAACGTAAGAAAACAAGACTTTTACAAACAACGTAATAGCCGGTAGGTGAACCGCTCGTTGAGTAATCAGTATTCGAGCAACACAAATTTCGTCATCTGTTGTAACACGTTGACGGACACATCGCAATAATTACTCAATTTTAGACACGTTGAGCAAGAGCACACTCTCTTAGTGATATGAGATAGACGTTATAAGGACAAAGGACTATGATTCTGACTTGTGAATTGGAATGACCGCACGCGCTGTAACAGTACTACGTCAACTGCCATACTGTCTGTGATATATTGATGTTTTCATAATTTAATGTAATTTTATTGAACATTCCGTTGTAATCGGCGTTCATGTCTAAGTTTGTGTATCATTTCAACGTGGACAAAGAACCAGCTTTCACTCATACGTCGTTTTGAATCATCCGCTTAGCCACATCAGTTTTGCTTTGTCCATTGTGATACGAAAGGCCCACCTTTCTGTCTGACTCACCAAAAACAAAGAAGCAGTCGTTCTTCGGCATTGTTGTCAAGTGAAAATCTCATCGTGTGGAGAGTGCAAAGTTTGTATTAGTTTTAGGAAACACTTGGAGTCTGTCGCATCCTTTCGCGAGAGAACGGAGTATTTATGAGCCTTACGGGAAGCCGGCCCAGACTTAGTATACCGAGTCATGGGCCACGAAAGAAAGACTATTATGATATATCCTCCAACATAGGAGTGCAAGGGGTTCTTAGCCCAGATCTTCAGCCTTCACAACCCCTCTTTCCAGAGAAATATGCGCAATCAAACGTTTCTAAAATTGGAAAATATTTATTATTGGACCAAATTGAAGGGGACATTTATAAAGCTGTGAATTGGCAAACCAAGGATGAATATGTTTGCAAGGTTGGTATTTATTTGCCTTAAAAAAAAAGAACAAAGCATGTTTTGGTTAATGTAAGTAAGTGTTGTTTGTGTGTAGTATTGAGATGTCCAAATTATTGTTTATGATTAATGCATCTCATCAATTTCATTACAGATGTGATATTTTGATTATCCAAGTCATGTTATTAACCCCATGCGGAAGGTGATTAGTAAGCTCATGTGTCACAGCTGAAGTTATAATACACTCTGATTTATGTAAGGTACCCTGGGGTAACAGGATGTGTGTTCACAGAATGATCTAATCATTATACCAATAATGCTCGGGGTTGAAGAGTTCATTATCAGCTATATTGCCAAGAATGTTCTACATCATGACAAGATGATAGGTAATGCATGTGTAGAAGATTATAAATAGATTGTAGCTACTCCATACATATATATAGTATTAAATATACTAGATACTGCATGAAGCATTACTCCCCAGAACACTTGTGCTGTGTATTGCATTTCTAGCTAATATGCTATAATTGCAGTTACCATGTATACACCTAATTAAGGGGCTAAATTCAATTTATATCCAAGATTATTTGTATGTACCTAACACAAAATTAGACTAAAGATACTTCAAAGTGTTAAGATATGCTCCTGAACAAAGACAAACTTCAGGTGATTTGCTTAATATTTGTGAAAAATATTTACCAGAATTTTAATACGGCTTTATTTAAATGTACAATTATTGGTAAAAATGGTGTTGTTGTTCAGCGAGTTTGTTCATGCTCTTGAGAATGCTTTAAGTTTGTCTGCTGCATGTCTTTGTCTAGAATACCAGGTGCCATGCATTTCCTGGTCTGGCTAATGAAGCCCACAAAACAATAGGCATTGTCTCCCGCCTGGTGTATTCAGCCCCCACATGTGTGGTTGTCTGATCATCATTACTTCTGCAGCTATATAGGTATATACATACATTATGCTGCAGCATTGCAAATGATTCACCGACATCTTAGCTATAGGCTTGTGTTGGGACAGGTGTGTTCGTCAGCCATTGATTACAGGTACACACAGGTATTGGCTGGTTCAGTCGGACATGTGAGTCATCACGCTGAAGGTCCTCAAACAGGTCTTTGTTCACTTTGGCGGGGTGCAAGGTTTAAATTATTGTTCTTAGGGAGGAAAAGTGTGCACAAGTTTAAGTTTGAATTAAAATTCATATAACTTACTTCCTTGGGTCACACTTTTCATCATTGCACCTGCAAAAGCTGATTTACCTGGTTTCAAAATTGAAGTGTCTGGTGCATCTGTAAATTTATTATACAATTGTAATAAAATCCCTCTTTATTTAACTAGTAGCAACTCGATCTTTCTCTGCATTTATTATAAGTGAGTAATGGGAAGCAATCATCAACTTCCTGGTAGTTAAGTCATTGGCAGCTACATGTCAAGATAAAAAGTTGTACCTGAATAAAGTGAAGTATTAAGAGGCAATACACACACATACAGTTTTACCTGTACTGTTCTGTCCACCAGGAAGTTTTTAGATCCTTTAGATTAATCGGGGTACAGTGACCCAATTACTGAAGAGCTTCCTCTTAGTCAGTGCTGGGGTGATAATAGACCAGTCACATTGTGAATTGTTTTATTGAGCACTGTATTGATAATTTGTTTCCAGTTAGCTTCTTTCTCTCACTCGATGATAAAGATATTTGTTAAAAGTAGTTCTTGAGAAATAAATAGTAATGTATTATATTGGAAATATTCCACTAATTATTAAAAAAAGATAATATAATATAATTCATAATGCAAAAATAATCAATAAATTATTATTATTATTATATACACATGCATATTACTTGAGGATTATGAGGTTGTGTTCAGTTGCTGTGCATGACAAATGAATCTGTCATCATCATATCAACTGAGTTTTAATCAGGAAGTAGCTATATATAGGCTGTGCTGTATGTAGGGCAGGCAGGGAGTGTCTATAGTTAGATATATATAGGAGGAATGGTTGTTGATCATGATGGGGCAGACACTGGGAGTGATGCTAAGATCTGTGGGTAGGTCTGAACTAGGAGTGCCCATCTGTTATTGACCCTATAATAGCAGCAGGTGCCACGCTGTGCCTCTAGCTAGTCTCTGGTACATTCCTCTGAATGGATGTCGAGAATTGATTATTTTTTGCTCTTGTTGCTATATTTCCCCTTCCAGAATATTGCTTCATTGAGGATTTCAGTTCTTTGTATAAGACCTGTGTCGGAATTTATGCAAGTGCCAGCAAGCGGGAACACTAGCTGCTGTTTTGTGAATGGGTGTAAAATCAATGTTATGATTGTAGAAATTAAACGTTAAGAGTAACCCAAGTTGTAGGCAAATTATCAAGTTAATTTCTTATCAAAGCATGGATTTCAGTTTGCTATAGATAGTTGGCTGTGTAAATGTGGTTTTCATTGCTTTTGTCCTGGTATGTGAAATTTGGCATCATTTTGGTAACTCCATTAATGTAATAACAAACTCCCAACATCCATGACTCACTGTGTGTTGGACATAAATTTAAATATTACATGTGAAATGTGTAATTTGGATAAAGTCAGCTGGGTTTTATGCATATATCTATAGCACTGCTCATGAATGCTATGATAAACTTCTATGGACAATATCAGTTTACTAATACTATACAGTTTTTGTTTTTATAATACTTTTATGATAATTATATATAATGCACACTTATATAATGCTACATATTGCAGGACATTTAATCAAGGCAACATTGTACCGTTGTTCCACTTCCTGCTAACGATTAAACATTTTCATTCTGTGCAGCTGTTGTTGTGTAGTATTACGAAATTGGATGCTAATTTTCGTGTTTGTCATTGTAGATTTTCCCGATCAATCGATACCGAGAGGAGCTGGAAACGTACTGGCAGGTTGATTGCCATCCAAATATTAGTAGCATCAGCGAAATAACCCTTGGTGAGACCAAAGCATACGTGTTTTTTGAGCGCCATTATGGCGACTTACACTCGTATGTGCGTCAGAAGAAACGTCTTAAGGAAGAGGAAGCTAGTCGATTGTTTGAACAGATCTCTGATGCAGTATATCACTGTCACGAAAATGGAATTGTCTTACGAGACCTGAAACTTCGCAAATTTGTTTTCAAAAACCCAGAAAGGTAAATATCATTGTTTATTATAATAAACTTTAAAAAAAGTGCAGCATTGAAAAATAGACTGCCAATTGAAAATAAAAAAATGTTGGGTGATATTACACTTCACCTATAAATGCTGTTCCCAGGTGTTGGGGTCATATCGACAAAAAGCAAAAATTGTAAAAAAAATATCTTAGGATTGGAATATTATCGTACCGTCCTCCCTTGTTTACATTGGCAGCATTAAAGTGGAGTGCTAACTCGATGATCTGAGTTCTAATTATATATCTCGTACATCATAAAATGTGGCTGATGCATTATCAAAGTTAAACATACATTTATCTAGTTTCAACAAAGGGTTCTGCATGCGTAGTAGTCTGTTATCTGATATCGAGCGAGTGTCCTATATATTCCTACGTATAATGGCTGGGCGTGACTGATCATGGATCTGTTTTACATATCATTTATACATCCTTATCTGATGTAGTACCTACATTAATTTTACATTACTAAGCCTAGTGAGTCTTGTAACGATACATAATGTTGTTCGCGACCCCACCCAGTCTCTAGCATTGAAATTGTTGCTCCACTGCAAACATTTTGGTAGCTCCACCTAAAAGTTTGTAGTAAATGCACAACGCCCATGTATAGCTCGTCTCTTATTTACTTTGCCGGGAGTTAAAGGGACCACACCCATCCGGCAATGAACCTCAGCCTTGTAGTGGCTATGTATGCTACTGGCCAATTAAAACTTATCTCACACTTTCCACAATCTCCACCAGTACAGCTTTAGATTTTAAATGCAAGATTTAAAGGAATTTTGAGTGTACATTTGTATGTTAGGTGTCCAGGCTTAGGGCTGACTGACTGATCACTGGGGTCTATTTTAAGACTTGTTTACCACAGAATGTACCTGTGGCCCAGATATAGCATGAATCAGTCAGGCGGACAAAAACACTGCCTGCCTGCGTCAGCGAAACACATCCCTACGTCACAAGCCATTAGGATATCCTGATGATATGAAATAAACATAGCAAAACAGTCCACATACATCGTAAACATTTTACAATACAAAGCCATTCAGTATTGGTTTTATTGAACCAATGTAATGATTTTTGAATCTATATAAGCCCCAGGTGTGGTGTTTTGTGTAGGCTGCTGTTGGAAAGGAGAAAATTTTATAGATTTGTTCAGACCAAACTATGGTGACATAATTTGTTTATATACATAATCCAATACAGATAAATTTAGCCATTTTATGAGAAATTTCTGATTTCTGTGTAAACATACCCACCCAGAAATTATTGGATATATTCACCAACATAGTGGGCCAGATCAGCTTAGCATATGGTTGGTAGGTTTAATAGCCTGTAGGCAACTGGGAGGAAATGATTACTACAGGAAATGGTGATAGGTCTCTCGGCAGATATTACCTGGGGCGTTGTCTAATTAGTGGCCTGACATGCCACAACACATTCCTAGATTTCAACTTTATATTATATACCTTTGTTTAAAAACCAGTATGGAAATGCTGAGCATCAATCACTGTAAAATGGGCGTCGCCACAAATTGACTTAACATTGTATAGCACATGTCTCTACTCGTGAAAGTGCTTAGTGATGGGTGATGGCTGGGTGCATCACATAAGTCTACCTTTATACACCTGTACAGGTAGATCACAGGTATGGGGTTACCTGTACACTTAATACAACAATGTACAGTAATACCCCCCCCCTCCCCATAGGGGACACGCCCTGACTGGAGGCACCAATTAAGGTCATACATATCTTGACAGATGGTGGCAGTAGAACTAGGGCACTGTATTAGTATTCACAACAATGATAGACAGGTCTGTCATAACAATGATTTCATAATTAGCACATATCATGTAGATTTAATTTGACAAACATTTTTAATGCATCATCATGATCACTCCCTGTATGACTCAACATTAAACACAATGGCAGATATTGTAATGGTTTGATATATATGCAGTTAATAGTAAGTTAATAATCAATTAAAATATCGCAGAAGATAATTGATTCAATTGTCCCATTTTAAACCTGCACTTAATGTGCACATTTTCAGATAATGCTGCAATCTACATTACACAGTATAAACAATCTTTGTTATTTCTTTCATCTAATGAAATTCTTAAATAGCATTCATAATTGTCATGTAATTATTGTTTTTTTTCAAAATTAAAGAAATTTGCAAATTATGATTAGGACACATGAAAATTGTTTGACAAATGATTAATAAATCTCTGTTATTTTGTGTCTTTCAGAACTCAGTTGCGACTGGATGGGTTAGAGGATGCCTGTGTGTTGGAAGATGAGGCAGACGACAGATTAGCAGACAAACATGGCTGCCCAGCATATGTTAGCCCCGAGATCCTACACACTAGCGACACCTACTCCGGTCGATCGGCAGACATCTGGAGTCTTGGTGTGATGCTGTACACCATGTTGGTGGGACGGTATCCATTCCACGATTCTGAACCTAGCGCTTTATTTGGGAAAATACGACGCGGTCAGTTTACCATCCCCCAAATGTTATCATCAAAAGCGAAATGTCTGATAAAAAGTCTGCTGCGGCGTGAACCAACGGAGCGTCTTACAGCTGGGGAAGTGTTGCAGCACCCTTGGGTGCAAGGTACCCTTCCGATAGGGTTTATGACCATAGTAGACCACAAGAACCTTGACCAGGCAGTTCCAAATGTTATCATACATGAACCGGAGGAAGACTTATTTTTATGAGGTGCGACAGTTTCTGCAGAAAACTGTAAAGTTGTCTAGCTTCATTAAAGATTTTTAGGAAAAAAATATATCTATAAAATTTACTGGTCCCAACTTGCAAAGAGCACTGCAGTGGAGACACAATCAGGACATTCTGTATCGAGAGGAAAACTGAAAATCAATAGGAACGTATGGAAAAAGCAGATAAATATACAATCGTAGAATCGCTAGGAAAGGGAACTGAATCTGCTCTGCTGTTGATTGAAACCTGCATGGTCCCATCGTCTGGCATTGTGCATCCAGAGAATTCTATAATCTTCACCTGTTCAGCAGAGTATACGGGTAAAATATTGTCATTAGTGATAGCTGACAAACAGTTGTGTTAAGCGGAGCGATTGACTTGTAAACTGGCGGTTTTAATCTGCTGGTGGACCTGATAGGGACATCAAATGAATGTGTGGACACATATTTTTATCAATTATCATATCGGTGTGGACTAGTGTTGTTCAAGGCAGCTGCAATATCGGACAGCATCTGTTGTGGGTTCTTCTCCAAGTATACGGCCAGTCATTAAAGTTCCCGCAGAGGAGAAACGATAAAAAAAAAAATTGTAAAAAAAAACTATGAAAAATGAAAAAAAAAGGAAACATTTCTTTTCTCTCTTTCCGTGAGATGTGCCAAGCACTATATGTTAGTTGTATTTGAAGGTGTTATAAGAGTGTGTGAAAATGGCCATTTAGGACAGAATATTGTTTTTTTTTTAATATGACGAATCACTACCATTGTGTGTGAATGTGACTTTGTTTGATTTCATAAAGAGTGAATATGTGTTGTTTAAATGTGTATATTTGTGTTTACAAGTGTCTGATTACATTCAGATATAACTTATTTTCACTATTCTAGCACAAACAATGCGAGCTTTGGTATTTCTTAAGTGAAGCCAGGGGACCTTTAATGATACTTATCAATTACATTATATTTTAATGAGAGCAAGTGCTACAGTCATACTTGTGACTTTTATGATTTTACAAACATCAGTTATAAATTAGATGTATGCAACAAATACGAATTCAATATCAATGTTAGAGTACTTCATTGGAGCATTTAAATTTGCTGTTAGAACATAAGAAAGTGTTTGTTGGAAATATAAATAATCTTATTTATTCCACGATTATTTTTGATATCCCAGTGTTAAGATGAGATGTAATTAGATAGGGCAAACTATTTATTTGAGTGTGAACTTCGTGTTGTGACAGTACCGTACACGTTCTCTGTTGACCATTATTTCCCCATCTCTTTATGTCATAGATAGCAGTATTTAACATCGTGTGAATGGAAAAGGTATGACTGAAAATATATATCGTAAGATTGTAAGATATTCTGTCTTTAATTTAAAACATCCGATGGGTTATAACCAGTGAAATGTTTGTTACTTATTTTCCAAGTATTTTACGTTGATAGAGAGCACATGACCTTGCTGAACTGTAAAAACAATTGGCAAGTGTTATGGTTTGTTTTCGAAATAAAAACTTGAAAAACTTAAAAACTGTCATTGTTTTCTTCTTGTTGTTGCGGTACAAGCTTTAATAAATTCTATCTAGTTAACAGGACGTTATTGGAAACCGACTTATTTTCGCGCAACTTAAGTTTGTGTTTTTGTGCCTAATGACTTTTTCACTGCGATTTAATTTCATGATTTATTCATCAAAACCTACTCGTCACTAAACCTACTGTACCAGTGATCAGAACTTCTTTCTTGCGATGAATTTTGTGAATTTCAATTGCCTGGGTAATATGTGAAAATCAATCTTGCAAGAAAATTCAGTTGGTATATATATACAGTAATCAGAATCGATTAACATCAACTGATGATCTTATCACTTGGGACAAAAATTGACTCATCATCGATCAACAGATCAATGTTTTTGGAGTGATTTTCGTAGGTAATGTACGTGGTGGCTGTCATGATGAAATGGATTCCTTTTTTTTCTTGGAAATTTTGAGTTATCTAGCTGCTGTAACTGAATCAATGGGAGTGCCGGTCGATCCTCTTCTACTCATTACATATATGATTATATATAATTACTCCCCACGCCCCTTGTGGGTTGATGTAATATTGATCCATAGACCTTTGTTGATTCCAGTTTATATTTTCCTCAAAACATAAGCAGTACTTGTGTTTTTATTATCATACTCCTGATGTGAAATACATGTACACCTATTTTTTCAAGTTTGAAGAGAAATCCATGAATCAAGGAAATTAAGGGAGTAAAAAAAATTATTGTATTGCCATCTTTCTAGAGATGAAAATATCTTTCGCCGAGAGTAAACTGATTTCCTACATTAGAGGAGATGGCTGTAGAAATGTGTAAGGACAAATCTGTCATGATGTTATTTATTAGTGTATGCGAGAAATTTCCAGGAAAAAAAAGATATCTTAATATTCAATCTCGAGTACTTCTAGTCTAACTGTGACAAGAAATTTTACTGTCAAGATGGGGGATTGGTATCCCAGTTTTTTCTTTTTGAAAATCAGTTTAAAAATCAGTTTAATTTCTATGAGAGATGAAAGGAAACCTGTAGATCAGAATTAAAACAAAGGAAACTAATTAAATAAGAGAGGAAACTTGCATAGTAAGTTTGACAACAATCCTTCGGTTATTATTTCTATACAAAACAAAACGCAATCCCAAAATCCAACACTGCCGCCTGTTTGCGATCAGGAGCTTTACAATGAAACATTGGACAAATAGCGATAGCAAGAATTCTGAAATGATGGACAATTGCTAAATGGACATCAGAAAAAGAGCGATTTGATTAGCGAACCATCATCAGATGGTGGGCTTAAAAAACGAAACCAGGTATGAACGAAACCAGGCATGAACGAAAGCAGGGATGAACAAATACAATTCTATTGCGTTCCTAAGACGACTTTTCCTTGTGAAAGTGGGGCATTTATATATATATGAACCTGTCAGAATATCTATTGTGCATGTGGTTAATTTAAGTACAAAGGTGTAGGTATATAACAATAGCCAGTTAAGTGGTCCACGGGCCCAGGTAATATCTCTCTATGACAAAGCACAGGTAATATCTATATATGACGAAGCACAGGTAAGCACTGAAAGTACTGTGTGACCTTATGACCTCTGTCAGACCATTCTATTTAACGACCTTAGTCACTTGTGAAATCTACCTGCATATTTCACACCTGGCTTCATCACCAGTTTATCCATAGGTGTGTCTAAGTACATTCCGGGTTCATTGTTCTAAATTGCTTAACCTGACGTCGATTGCATTAGATTGTACTACACTTTGTATTTGAGCTATTGTTTTAGTCTGAACCCAATTACAAGTCTGATTCAATCAAAAAAAACTGAACCAGTATTCAAGATACATATAGCTGTTATAACATTACCTCTAAAATAATGTTTTTAATTTCAAACCTTTCACATTGAATATTGAGTAAATAGTGAAACAGTTTGGAATTACCAAGTAAGAACCGGACGCTCAGTTTATGCATAGAACATAAAAAATCATCCTTTAACAAGAATGTAATTCATCATCATGATTAACATTCAGGAGATCCTGGATGTCATGATGGTACATGATGCTATTTTAACAGTAGTTAGGGGGACAGGTGTAAAAAAATGGGCAATACTGAAGATTAATTAATTAATATGTATTCTGGTGCACCTGTCCTTCAGTTTTAAGTTTTGGGGCAAGTTTCTTCAGTGGTGCACATTTAAGTCAGATCATGCTCTAGATATTGTCCACCAGATTTAGCTGTTCATGTGGGGACTGACAAGGAGAATATGGGTTTGATTTGGGAAAGTAATTTAACTAAAAACTAAAAAAATATGTTTGGGACAATATGGATTTTAATTTGGGAATTTTTTTTTTTTTTTTTCAAATTTTGTACATGTTTGGGGCAATATGGATTTTGTGGTAATGTTTAATTTCTGTCTTTAAAATATTTCTTACTCATTTTGGACATTACGTTTTTTTTGACGATTTTGTTCAATCCAAGTATACTTAAATATCAAACAAGCAAAAAGTCATTGGATAGGATCAAACAGGACTAGGCATCCGTTTGCGGTGCTCTTGTTTTCTTACGGAATACTAGAAGTAATTTGTAGTTGATAGTAGCTACCTCACTGGACAGCATTACGAAGCCCATAGCATGCTTTTCCGAGAAATTTTGTTAAAGTGTCTCGCCCATGGAAAACTTGGACACAACCGTAACATCCAGGATGGTCGTCATCTAAGCTTCCTCAGAAAAAACACCCTGGATCGCCTCGGCTTGCATTACCAATGCTCTACTGACTGGGCAACCACCACACCTTAATTTCCGACATCCTCGTTGTTCATGTTCAAAATGTTTTATTTATATATGTTAATCCCAAGTGTTTTCACAATGTGTTTCTCCCCGAATCCTCTGTCACTGAAGAGAAATTGTACAGAATTTTATACTTTTATACTAACATGCCTGAAAACCCAAGACATTTAAAAAAAAAAAGTGATTGAGGCAAAACCCTTCTATCTGATCGTGTACATGCGCTTTTTTCTTTGAAAGAGGAAAAGGATGGGTGTGTTAACAGATTTTTATAAGACTGCTGCTTTCGTCACTGAACAGAAAACTGAAAAAAAAACGAAAAAAAAACAAAAAAACACCTCCCTAACAAATCCAAATCCTACTTTTCACATGGGAAATCATCCATGTGAATGACTATTTATCACCCCCTTCTGGTGTTTAAGCACACAGTGTAGTAGTGTACATATTGTTACAGTGGTCAAGTGTTGAAGAAGAGAAACACTAATGTAATTACAGAGGTTAAATTTCCTGGCTGACCTTCAGAGGGTAAATTCCTTGGATGACCTTCAGAGAGTAAGTTCCCTGGGTGACCTTCAGAGGGTAAGTTCCCTGGGTGACCTTCAGAGTGTAACTTCCCTTGATGACCTTCAGAGGGTAAATTCCCTGGGTGACCTTCAGAGGGTAACTTCCCTGGGTGACCTTCAGAGGGTAACTTCCCTGGGTAACCTTCAGAGGGTAAGTTACCTGGGTGACCTTCAGAGGGTAAGTTACCTGGGTGACCTTCAGAGGGTAAATTCCTTGGATGACCTTCAGAGAGTAAGTTCCTTGGATGACCTTCAGAGGGAACTTCTCATATAATTGGCTTAACATGCTCAAAATACTACATAGTAGATAGCTGATAATTCTGAGACCAGCTAGAGGGAAATAACTCTTTTCTTTCAATAATTTTCCTGTGTTAAATTAGAAGTAGAATTCTAATTCGTACATGGACAGTTTCCATATATTATCTTGGTGAGACACAGTAGTTTTTAGACCACTGGGACGAAGTCTAGAGGAGATATTCCTATACCACTGGTGTCGTTGTCCGTGTCCGACAACTGGGTTAATTTTTTTTTAAACATTTTCGTGTCACTACTTATAAGGGTAAAAGCTTAGGAATTTTACATGCATGTTTGCTGTGACAAAAACCTTTCTATTGGTACTTATACCTTTGTTGACTTGCTACCCTTGACCATGACCTTTGACCTACCTTAAAAAAACTTCATTCAACCTTGGCCACAGTATATATTTGACATGTGTGTTCCTTGTCACAAGACTTTTCTATTGTATTACATTTGCAGGCTTGCTGAACTTGACTATGACCTTTGACCTATGTTCAAACACTAATTCTGCATTTTAATCCACTTAGCAAGCTTTATTAGGTCACCTGAGACAAAGTCTCAAGTGACCTATTCTAATCCCCTTTTGTCCGTCGTGCGTCGTGCGTCGTCCGTCCGTAAACAATTTACATTTTCGACTTCTCCTCCAAAACCCACCAACCAAATTCTATGAAATTTGGCAGGAAGCTTCTATGGCTAAAGGTCAACCAAAATTGTAAATTATATGGTCCCCACCCCCCAGTGGCCTGAGGGGCAGGGCCAAAAAGGGTCAAATTGACTAAAACTTCAAAAATCTTCTTCTCTACTCTCAGATATGCTGGAATCAAACATTCTTCATAGATGGAAGGGTCTTAAGGTGCTTTACCAAAATTGTAAATTTCATGACCCAGGTGTTTCACGTTTGTCCCTGGGGAGGGGCTAAACTTTACTATAGTTTATATAGGGAAATCACATTTTTGACTTTAATTGATTTTATTTCTATTGGAATTCATTCTAATTTTGTAAACATTGTCAGCATGGGATGACAGTTTGATGGCATGCACATGTTGGCCCTGACTGACCTCCAGGGGCTGATGGGCGGGGCTAAAAAGGGCCAAATTGACTAAAACTTCAAAAATCTTCTTCGCTACTCTCAGATATGCTGGAATCAAACACTCTTTATAGATGGAAGGGTCTTAAGGTGTTTTACCAAAATTGTAAATTTCATAACCCAGGGGTTTCACGTTTGTCCCTGGGGAGGGGCTAAACTTTACTATAGTTTATATAGGGAAATCACTTTATTGACTTTAATTTATTTTATTTCTATTGGAATTCATTCTAATTTTGTAAACATTGTCAGCATGGGATGACAGTTTGATGGCATGCACATGTTGGCCCTGACTGACCCCCAGGCGCTGGTGGGCGGGGCTAAAAAGGGCCAAATTGACTGAAATTTCACAAATCTTCTTCTCTACTCTCAGATATGATAGAATCAAATACACTTCATAGATGGCAGGGTCTGAAGGTGCTTTACCAAAATTGTGAATTTCATGACCCTGGGGTCTCAAGTTTGACCCTGGGGCGGGGGTAAACTTTACTATAGACTATATAGGGAAATAACATTTTTGACTTTTATTTGTTTTATTTGTTTTTGAATTCATTCTAATTTTGTACACATTGTCAGCATGGGATGACAGTTTGATGGCATGCACATGTTGGCCCTGACTGACCCCCCGGGGCTGATGGGCAGGGCTTAAAAGGGCCAAATTGACTGAAATTTCAAAAATCTTCTTCTCAAGACTGAAATAAGGTGGAATCAAATACTCATTATAGTTTGAAGGGTCTTATGGTGCTTTATTAAAATTTTAAATTTCATGACCCTGGGGTCACAAGTTTGCCCCTGGGGAGGGGGTAAATTTTACTATAGTTTATATAGGGAAATCACATTTTTGACTGATTTGTTTTGATTTCTATTGGAATTCATTCTGGTTAACATTTTCAGCATGGAATGAAAGTTTAATAATATGCATATGTTGGCCCTGACTGACCCCTAGGGGCTGATAGGGGGGGGGGGCAAAAAGGGTCAATTAAATAAACTGAAATATTTCAAATCTCAGGTGACCGTTAAGGCCCATGGGCCTCTTGTGTTGCCTTCTGACAACTCTTGTTTTTAAGCGGATATTGTACAAAGAATCTGTGACATTACATAAACAGAATCTTACATAAGTTTCCAGGTTATGAAAGCATGTTTAATAATCTATTTTCATTTTTGCAATCCTCTGGCAAGCTAAATGAAAGAATAATGTGACAAGTTTCATAATGGTTTATAAAATAAATGGCATGTTAAGTGATCACATAAAAACATTTTATACCAAATTTGTTTCCTTCAACTGATTAAATGGAGTGATAATGTTCTGATTACGGAAAGTTTCTTTTATGGCAAAACCTCGAAAAACCTGTTGCAACACCATGAAGTGATGTAACAATTTAATATTTTCAGGATCTCAACGCTATGGATCTGTTACGTTGTATGTACACTTTTCAAGTATGCAGAAAATTTATTTTTATAGTAATGGCGAAATAAATGACTTGAATGTACATTTAGAATTGAAAAATATGGGTTTATTATCAACAAGTTTTAGCAAATAATACCCGATCAATTCATTGTTGTTTGAATTGAAAAGAAATCCAAAATATATAACGATAGGATCCACTTTGAAGTGTTCCAAAATTGATATTTATAGTAGCAGTGACCTTATCCTTTGACCTTTTGACCCAAAAAGGTATAGCAAGCAGTCAATCATGATGAGGAAGCAGTGTGTGAAGTTTGAGTTTGATTTGTCCACATGAACTCAAGCTATTATATGGAAATATTGATGTGGATGGATGGAATGACAAAATGATGAGAGGATAGAATGATGGATGGGTTAGTCCAGACACTGAGGTTTTCGTGTACAGTGGAACCTTGTTAGTCCGGACACTGAGGTTTGTGTGTACAGTAGAACCTTGTTAGTCCAGACACTGAGGTTTGTGTGTACAGTAGAACCTTGTTAGTCCAGACACTGAGGTTTTCGTGTACAGTGGAACCTTGTTAGTCCAGACACTGAGGTTTGTGTGTACAGTAAAACCTTGTTAGTCCTGACACTGAGGTTTGTGTGTACAGTAGAACCTTGTTAGTCCGGACACTGAGGTTTTCGTGTACATTGGAACCTTGTTAGTCTGGACTCTTTGGTTGGTATGTACAGTGGAACCTTGTTAGTCCAGACACTAAGGTTTGTGTGTACAGTAGAACCTTGTTAGTCCAGACACTGAGGTTTGTGTGTACAGTAGAACCTTGTTAGTCCGGACACTAAGGTTTGTGTGTACAGTGGAACCTTGTTAGTCCAGACACTGAGGTTTGTGTGTACTATAGAACCTTGGTAGTCTGGACACTGAGGTTTATGTGTACAGTAGAACCTTGGTAGTCTGGACATTGAGGTTTGTGTGTACAGTAAAGCCTTGTTAGTCCGGACACTGAGGTTTGTGTGTACAGTAGAACCTTGTTAGTCCGAACACTGAAGTTTTCATGTAAAGTGGAACCTTGTTAGTCCGGACACTGAGGTTTGTGTGTACAGTAAAGCCTTGTTAGTCCAGACACTGAGGTTTGTGTGTACAGTAAAGCCTTGTTAGTCCGGACACTGAGGTTTGTGTGTACAGTAGAACCTTGTTAGTCCGAACACTGAAGTTTTCATGTAAAGTGGAACCTTGTTAGTCCGGACACTGAGGTTTGTGTGTACAGTAAAGCCTTGTTAGTCCGGACACTGAGGTTTGTGTGTACAGTAAAGCCTTGTTAGTCCGGACACTGAGGTTTGTGTGTACAGTAGAACCTTGTTAGTCTGGACACTGAGGTTTGTGTGTACAGTAGAACCTTGTTAGTCCAGACACTGAGGTTTGTGTGTACAGTAGAACCTTGTTAGTCCGGACACTGAGGTTTGTGTGTACAGTAGAACCTTGTTAGTCCAGACACTGAGGTTTGTGTGTACAGTAAAACCTTGTTAGAACTTCATCAGTAAAGACAGTTTTTTTTGTCCCCGTGGAACCTCATCAGTAAAGACAGTTTTTTTGTCCCCGTGGAACCTCATCAGTAAAGACAGTTTTTTTTGTCCCTGTGGAACCTCATCAGTAAAGACAGTTTTTTGTCCCTGTGGAACCTCATCAGTAAAGACAGTTTTTTGTCCCTGTGGAACCTCATCAGTAAAGACAGTGTTTTTGTCCCCGTGGAACCTCATCAGTAAAGACAGTTTTTTTTGTCCCTGTTGAACCTCATCAGTAAAGATAGTTTTTTTTGTCCCTGTGGAACCTCATCAGTAGTTTGGTTTACGTAAACTGTGTAACCTCACAATTCCAAAAGTTTTCTATTAAACCTTTGGGTTTATGGATATGTATTTCCATTAATCGTGAATTTCTGAATTTCAAGCACCAATCACAAAGTTAGGTTCTGAACTGTTAATTAATTTTCTGTACCACTCAAGTGAGAAGAAACAAGGTCCCACTTTTCCTATGATATCTATTTTATATAAACAATATTTAATTGACAATATTCAAAACAAGACATACATCAGATGGTTTACAAATTTATTTATATGGTTTTTGTTCGTATACAATTTAACATGCAGAAATACAAGCAGTAGAAGTTCCTCTTTACAGTCCCTTTCTATCCCAGAATACACCTGTTAATGAGTTTGTTTAACTTTATGCTGTGCTGTGTTTTCAGTTTGGCTGATGACAATCAAATGTTTGGAGGGGCTGAATCTCCTTTTTGAGAAATTCTATCAATATTTTCCAGACTTACTCCATTGCTTTTCCTCATGTGTATTATTATAGGGGCACAGGTGGTCATTATAACTATCCCCTCTTCCATAAACATAGACTGGACTGGGTTAGTCCATCAAAGCCACATTAGGGATAGCAGGATGTGAACCTAAACAAGGGTATTGGTTAATAAAAAGAGGGAGCTTAATTAAATAGGACAGATTAATTAAATATAGGCTTTTAAATTAGATACATATATCAATAATATTACTTAACATATATTGCTTCATTACTTAAAATCAAAATGAAACCTTATAATTAATTAAATCACTTTGAAATTTCTGTTTAATTTATTTAAATCACTTTGAAATTTCTGTTTAATTTATGTCATTTTCCACAGTCTATACCAATCAGACATTTGCAGAATTGAACATAATCGCTGGGGTCACAACTGTTGACCCTACACAATCCATCACACCCTTCGTAGTGAAACACATCAGATTCATTTCGTAGCTTGTTTGGTCTCTACTAGTAATACATAAGTTACAAGCATATAGATGATGAGACATACGTAAGGAGGACAACCTTACATACCCCCTTCATTCACAATAGATTTTCCCGTGTGGATGATTGCACTATGATTTCTTAAGGGGTGCAAGGTTTACTAATCAATAATAATATGCAATTCATAGGTATACACATCAGTTTTTTTATAGTACACTTTATACATTTAAATAAGTAAGACTATTTAAATCCTCAAGACTTCTGGCATTGTCAGTTTATTTTACTCTAAATAACTCCATAATTTTAGAAGAACATTTTTACTTTAGCCTTAGCAGCTATGAATTATCACAAAAACTTGCATAGATTTTAATACCACCGTTTTGTCCATCTGATAAGCCTCAAATTGGATTAATTAATAAACAAAGATCTGTGATGAAGTTATATACAAAAGTGAATCTGTCATATTTCTCTCTCTGGGAAGACAATTCAAATTAAAGTTTCATGCAAAGCATTAATCATATTCAATACTGTTAGTTTCAGACAGAGCAGTGGTCTAAGGGAGGTAACTACAGATTTATTCAACACTGGTCTAAGGGAGATAACTACAGATTTTATAGACAATTTTGTTTGTGAAAACTTTACAAATAATGTTGTGTTAACAACACAAAAGCAAGGTTGTATCAAACACGAGGGTTGTTGCCAGGGGTGACACTATGACTGGCAATGATCATATAGACACCAGTTTGTAAGCATCCATTTGCTGTTTTTACTTTCTTACAAAACCAAACCACAATGAAAGTCTTAAGTACATTATCAGATGAAAAATTGACTGGGATTTATCAGCACACATTTTATGGGATATGAATATAATTGCACTATGTCATAGAAGTATAATTGTGTAAATCAATATTGACTGTATAATTTTAGCACTTTATGAAAAGATTTTTACTCATATTTTAAAATAATCTTAACTAGGCCTTAATATTTTATTTCATATAGAATGTTCTTCCATTTTCTTGTAAAGAATTTTAAGCTTAATATTGGATAGTCTCCTGAATGCAAACTTTTGAGCAGGCCATTTGAAACATCCTTCTATATATATATATTACTAAAGATAAAAATATGTTGGATAAACAAACATGGCCGTTATGTTAATGATTCTTACAAAATATAAGCACAAAAATAAGGCCTCCGTTGATAGCCTCTTGAAGCATCTTTGTGGACCACTGGGCTACAGAAATATTATGGCCAGATTCCAAATCTATTTTATTAAACCTGGAATGATATGAGAGCTGTCTAGCATAGTTCAAAATGTGTCCACTAGGTGGCAGTCTTCTTCACATGTGTTTAGATGTCTGAGATAATAGTAGCCATTTTTTTGCCATCAAAAGTTGACTTGAATTGTTCTGGGAGAGCAAATTCAACCTGAAACGAAAAAAATCAAATCAATTTTAAAATAAACAATAAAAAAAAATAAAGTCATGATCAGTTGTCCAAAATAACTTGAGAGGTGCTTCTGCATTTATTAAAACAAACTGTTATACAGCGAAACCTAACTTTACTGACACTGTATTGGACCGAGTCAATGTGTCGGACTGACTTTACTGACACTGTGGGACCGAGTCAATGTGTCGGACTGACTTTACTGACACTGTGGGACCGAGTCAATGTGTCGGACTGACTTTACTGACACTGTGGGACCGAGTCAATGTGTCGGACTGACTTTACTGACACTGTATTGGACCGAGTCAATGTGTCCGACTGACTTTACTGACACTGTGGGACCGAGTCAATGTGTCCGACTGACTTGACTGACACTGTGGGACCGAGTCAATGTGTCCGACTGACTTTACTGACACTGTGGGACCGAGTCAATGTGTCCGACTGACTTTACTGACACTGTGGGACCGAGTCAATGTGTCCGACTGACTTTACTGACACTGTGGGACCGAGTCAATGTGTCAGACTGACTTTACTGACACTGTATTGGACCGAGTCAATGTGTCGGACTGACTTTACTGACAATGTATTGGACCGAGTCAATGTGTCGGACTGACTTTACTGACACTGTGGGACCGAGTCAATGTGTCGGACTGACTTTACTGACACTGTGGGACCGAGTCAATGTGTCGGACTGACTTTACTGACACTGTGGGACTGAGTCAATGTGTCGGACTGACTTTACTGACACTGTATTGGACCGAGTCAATGTGTCAGACTGACTTTACTGACACTGTGGGACCGAGTCAATGTGTCGGACTGACTTTACTGATACTGTATTGGACCGAGTCAATGTGTCAGACTGACTTTACTGACACTGTGGGACCGAGTCAATGTGTCGGACTGACTTTACTGATACTGTATTGGACCGAGTCAATGTGTCAGACTGACTTTACTGACACTGTGGGACCGAGTCAATGTGTCAGACTGACTTTACTGACACTGTATTGGACCGAGTCGATGTGTCAGACTGACTTTACTGACACTGTATTGGACCAAGTCAATGTGTCAGACTGACTTTACTGACACTGTGGGACCGAGTCAATGTGTCGGACTGACTTTACTGACACTGTGGGACCGAGTCAATGTGTCAGACTGACTTTACTGACACTGTGGGACCGAGTCAATGTGTCCGACTGACTTTACTGACACTGTATTGGACCGAGTCAATGTGTCGGACTGACTTTACTGACACTGTGGGACCGAGTCAATGTGTCGGACTGACTTTACTGACACTGTATGGGACCGAGTCAATGTGTCAGACTGACTTTACTGACACTGTGGGACCGAGTCAATGTGTCAGACTGACTTTACTGACACTGTGGGACCGAGTCAATGTGTCGGACTGACTTTACTGACACTGTATTGGACCGAGTCAATGTGTCAGACTGACTTTACTGACACTGTGGGACCGAGTCAATGTGTCGGACTGACTTTACTGACACTGTGGGACCGAGTCAATGTGTCAGACAGTAATTGGACCTCATGACATCTTTTACAGTGATCTGACCTCATGACGTCTTTTACAGTGATCTGACCCCATGACGTCTTTTACAGTGATCTGACCCCATGACATCTTGATAATCAACTAGACTCAAGTTTCATCCATGTTCCATAACTAAAGGAAATTCTATACTATTGTATATCATGAAACGTTCGTTGTTGCTACGGAACCACGAATATAAATACAATGAATATTGTTGTTTGTATAATTGTTATAATTATAATTGAAAGAAAGTACATACAAACATTCCTTGTTATACAGTAACTAAAAATTGTTCAAAGATACAGAATTTAGATTTTTTTTTCTTAAATCTAATAATACTTTTGTATCAAAAATAATTTTAATCAAGGAATTTGCTTAAGTTAAGGAACATGTATGAAACAAAAGCAGAAGACTTATCTACTGTGTTATATTTCTAATACTTTTTCTGCATTTCATTTGGAATAATCAAGTATGTGCTAGCTACATTTGTATGTACCCAGTGTCTGACCTTATATGTTTGTGATAGAAATGTTAGAGATAAACATAATTTATTTTTACATTGCCAGCTTGAACTTACAAAGTCTCCGTCCTTCGGTATGACAACGTTCATTTCTGAAGACTTGGCGCTGACGATTTCCGCCTTCAAGGAGTCCTTGCTGAGGTATATTTGGGCGCCGTCTGTTTTGTCTATAGATACAGTCGGCATTGTCCCTATCACCTGTTAAATACGAAATACAGTTAATGACTGTCAGAGAGGTCAATTCTAGAATTTTATTAACAAAATGTATAGAGGATCGATATTGAATGGTTTCCTGTTTAACATATCATATATTTTACGAGTATGACAGAATATCGATATTTTCACGAGCGGAAGCACTAGTGAAAAACAGTTTAATATTCAGTCATACGAGTGAAACATATGTTATATTCAAAGGGAAACCATTCAATGTTCTTTTTATTGCATTGTATACTAAAAAAAAAAAAAAATTAATAACATCTAAAATTCATATTGTAAAAAAGTGTGGGAATCAGTCACATAATTCATGCTGTCGTCTCTTTGTGATTTTACTCATGTCAACTTGACGGCACCATTTTGAAAGGACTGATCAATGCAATTTAAGTGTTTTCTGTTGTTATCAGAGAATCTGTACATGAAAAGCTAACGTCAAGTGAGAGTTAGACAGGAGGGCATTCGTCCATACACACCACTTTCATACAATGTGATAAAATCAAATCTCAGCACTATGTTTATATAAAGCTCTTTTTTTAAACTTTGGTTGCTATCATGATTTTGCCATACCATCACTCCTAGACCTCTAATGAATGTATAAACCAAATTAGAAGGGCATGAGGTGTATACTTTTGGACTTACAAGCTTTCCAAAAACTTACCCCAAAAACTTTAAAGTTTTGGGGTGGGACGCCGACGCTGGGGTGACAGCATTAGCTCTTGGTTACTCGAAACCGGTGAGCTAAAAATAGAAACATTTGCCTACTGTGTTAAGTTTTGTGGGTAGATCTTACCTGTCCTTTGACGCTCTGACAGTTGATGAACTCCAAGGATGACACAAGGTCATCAAAAACCACGCCCACTTTCTTACAGGTGTCTGTAATTACCAAAACACATTATAAAACTATACATGTAGGTCTACTTTCTCAAAAGTGTCTGTAAATGAGAAGATATATGGATGTACATCTCACTTTTGCTTGAGTGAGTTAAAACACGGTGACATCAATCATGTCTCTCACACGAGTTGATTAGTTAACCTTTGACCTTACCTTAAATGCTGTAGTCAACTAGTTAACCTTTGAACTTACCTTCTTGCTGTAGTTGACTAATTAACATTTGACCTTACCTTTATTGTTTACTTAGTTAACCTTTGACCTAACTTTCATTGCTGTTGTTGATTAGTTAACCTTTGACCTTACCTTCATTGCTGTTGTTGATTAGTTAACCTTTGACCTTACCTTCATTGATTAGATAATTAGTTAACCTTTGACCTTACCTTCATTGCTGTTGTTGATTAGTTAACCTTTGACCTTACCTTCATTGATTAGATAATTAGTTAACCTTTGACCTTACCTTCATTGCTGTTGTTGATTAGTTAACCTTCAGCCTTAATTTCAATGCTGGAGTTGACTATAGACACTTATTCTGAATTTGACCTTATCTCAGAATTGACCTTTGACCTAAGCTTCTATGTTAGGACTGATGTTGATAGCTGACCTTTGACGTAACCTTCAGTTCTGGAGTTGATTTGGATAGTTGACTTTTTACATGAAGCAAGATAGTAGTATACCTTTGACCAAATACATATAGATTTGACCTTGAGCTTACCTACAACAATGGAGTTGACCTTGCCCTTGATCTGGATGGTTGACCTTTCACATTTGTAGATGTACACCGTCTGGTTAATGGAGGTGTTTGTAATCTCAATGCTGGGGTTGTTTACATGGTTCTCCTGTAAAATTCATTAAAACACGATTTTAATACAGAACACCTCAGTTTTGATATACTTTAGCATATTTGACCCCTGTGACCTTTTTTGCAGGTCGAGGTCATTCATTTAAACAATTTTTATAGCCCTTCATCAAAGCATGCTACAGACCCAATATCAGGTTTTAGCATATTTGACCATGTGACCTTGAATGAAGGTCAATGTCATCCGTTTGAACACACTGTGTAGCCCTTCATGTTAGCATGCTACAGCTTGTGAAGAAGTTGAAAAAGTAGATCTTGATACTAACTTTTTGTGAACCAAATCTGCTGAGGGGTTCTCAGGTAATGGCATAAATTCGAACGAGACAGGATACATGGTGTCCCGTGCAGAAGGGATCCAAGTTCAACTTTGACCCTTTAACCTTGACCAAAGATTACCAGAATGTGGCCAGGCATAGAGATTTGTTATGTTATGGTATACATACGAACCAAATCTGTTGTGGGGTTCTCCAGATATGACATCGATTCCGAAAAATGATTACTACAATCCACTTTCCCACAAACTTACCACGACCCATTTCCCCACTAACTTATCACAACCCACTTCGCCACTAACTCACCACGACCCACTTCCCCACTAACTTACCTCGACCCACTTCCCCACTAACTCACCACGACCCACTTCCCCACTAACTCACCATGACCCACTTCCCCACTAACTTACCATGACCCACTTCGCCACAAACTTACTACAATCCCCTTCACTACAAACTTATCACGACCCATTTTCCCACTAACTCACCACAACCCACTTCCCAACAAACTTACCATGACCCACTTCCCCACTAACTTACCACAACCCACTTCCCAACAAACTTACCATGACCCACTTCCCCACTAACTTATCACAACCCACTTCCCAACAAACTTACTACGACCCACTTCCCCACTAACTGACCACGACCCACTTCGCCACTAACTCACCATGACCCACTTCCCCACTAACTTACCATGACCCACTTCCCCACTAACTTACCACGACCCACTTCCCCACTAACATACCACGACCCACTTCCCCACTAACTTATCACGACCCACTTCCCCACTAACTTATCACGACCCACTTCCCCGCAAACTTACCACGACCTACTTCCCCACAAACTCACCACGACCCACTTCCCCACTAACTTATCACGACCCACTTCACCGCAAACTTATCACGACCCACTTCCCCACTAACTTACCATGACCCACTTCCCCACTAACTTACCACGACCCACTTCCCCACTAACTTACCACGACCCACTTCCCCACTAACTTACCACGACCCACTTCCCCACTAACTTACCACGACCCACTTCCCCACTAACTTATCACAACCCACTTCCTCACAAACTCACCACGACCCACTTCCCACTAACTTATCACAACCCACTTCCTCACAAACTCACCACGACCCACTTCCCACTAACTTACCACGACCCACTTCCCCACTAACTTATCACGACCCACTTCCCCACTAACTTATCACGACCCACTTCCCCACTAACTCACCACGACCCACTTCCCCACTAACTTATCACGACCCACTTCCCCACAAACTTACCATGACCCACTTCCCCACTAACTTACCACGACCCACTTCCCCACTAACTTACCACGACCCACTTCCCCACTAACTTACCACGACCCACTTCCCCACTAACTTACCACGACCCACTTCGCCACAAACTTACCACGACCCACTTCGCCACTAACTTACCACGACTCACTTCGCCACAAACTTTACCACGACCCACTTCCCCACTAACTTACCACGACCCACTTCCCCACTAACTTACCACGACCCACTTCCCCACTAACTTATCACGACCCACTTCCCCACTAACTTACCATGACCCACTTCCCACAAACTTACAACGACCCACTTCCCCACTAACTTACTACGACCCACTTCCCCACAAACTTACCATGACCCACTTCCTCACAAATTTACTACGACCCACTTCCCCACAAACTTACCACGACCCACTTCCCCACTAACTTACCACGACCCACTTCCCCACTAACTCACCATGACCCACTTCCCCACTAACTTATCACGACCCACTTCCCCGCAAACTTATCACAACCCACTTCGCCACAAACTTACCACGACCCACTTCCCCACAAACTTACTATGACCCACTTACCCACAAACTTACCATTACCTACTTCCTCACAAACTTACTACGACCCACTTACCCACAAACTTACCATTACCTACTTCCTCACTAACTTACCACAATCCACTTCTTGCCGTTCTGTAGCTCAGTGACTGGAGGTTTGGCTGCGGGTTTGGCTGCGGGTTTGGGAGCAGGCTTGGGTGCGGGCTTCACTGTTGGTGTAGCCTTGAAGGGAGCTGGCCCTTGTCTCAGTGCTGGGTTCTTGTGGGTCTTCATCGAGTCTGACACCTTCTTAAGGCCTGTTACAACAAATCATCGTGAGCAAGAATTTACCCCGGTAAATATCTAGTACACAAGTTTTATGCTTCAGAGATATCAGATGGATACCACCAACACCCAACCTTACAAAGTCAGGGTAAAAAAAGAGGCACAGTGGGCCTGTATTGCTCACCTGTTCTGCAGCTCATGAAGTTAAGACTTTGTTGACTTCAGTTTTGAAATGTGGAACTCAAATTCATACATTTGCCAGGGTTCATAAAGACTTTAAGTCATCATCAAGTTCCAAGGCTTTTTCAAGATTTTCTGTCATTCAATTCAAGGACATTTCCAAGACTATATAAAGCTGGGGGAGTGATTGACTTTAAGTGAGATACAGATATATATATTACATAACTTCTATTCAGTATTTGTACCATGTTTATATTGTAAACTTGGAAGTTGGGTATTCAGAACAAAATACCTCAAGATTGTCACATATTTGACCCCTGTGACCTTCACCTCAATATGCTGCTGGCTAAATATCATGACCTTGACCTTTGCTATTGAGAAGTCATAAGATTTTACCACATTCAACCCCTGTGACCTTGAAATATTCAAGGTCATTCATTTGAACAAACTTTGTAGCACTTCACCAAAGGAAAACACTGGGCAGATATCATGACCCAAGGCCTGAATGTTATTAAGAAGATGTTGTTGATTTCAATTAAACATGGCATAAACTCACTTCTAATTTAAGTAGGTGAGTTAAAACGAGGGAATGTATGATTTTCTACATACTCTAAATGTGGTTATTATTGGGGTTGGGGGGTTGGTTGGGTGGTTAATTTCACGATTTCGATACGTTAACTATATGCACGGGGCACATTTTCGCGATTGACCCACCTTTGTTTGTAGTTTGAGTATACTCAAATTAATATCAAAATAATACATGTGGGGGGAATTTTCGCAATCAAAAGGGATCCGGGTAATTAGCGTAAATTTCCTCCTCGCGTAAATGTCCACGTTTACAGTACTGTACCATCACATGACCTACCTTTGGTGATTTCAGTTCCCTGGTTGATAGCATCAAATAGTTTTGTCCTTCCGTCACTGTCACTGCTTTGTTCTGTCGATCCAGCTGGAGCATCGACCGCTGGTGGAGGGGGTGGTGGTGGGGGGCCTGGTGGAGGGGGAGCCGGAGGACCTCCAGAGGGGGCAGCTTTACCCCCAGCAGAGAAGCTGGCAGCATCTCCTCCCTACAACATACAAAAGGATTGGTTTGGTTAAGTATGGTTAAATGTCTTATCCACAGCTCTAATCATTAAAGGATGGATACAAAGTGACATCAATCATGTCTATAACGAGTTAAAACACGGTGACATCAATCATGTCTATAACGAGTTAAAACAGGGTGACATCAATCATGTCTATCACAAGTTAAAACACAGTGACATCAATCATGTTTATAACGAGTTAAAACACGGTGACATCAATCATGTCTATAACGAGTTAAAACACGGTGACATCAATCATGTCTATTACAAGTTAAAACACGGTGACATCAATCATGTCTATCACGAGTTAAAACACGGTGACATCAATGATGTCCATAACGAGTTAAAACACGGTGACATCAATCCTGTCTATTACAAGTTAAAACACGGTGACATCAATCATGTCTATCACGAGCTAAAACACGGTGACATCAATCATGTCTATCACGAGTTAAAACATGGTGACATCAATCATGTCTATTACGAGTTAAAACACGGTGACATCAATCATGTCTATCACGAGTTAAAACACGGTGACATCAATCATGTCTATCACGAGTTAAAACACGGTGACATCAATCATGTCTATCACAAGTTAAAACACGGTGACATCAATCATGTCTATCACAAGTTAAAACACGGTGACATCAATCATGTCTATCACAAGTTAAAACACGGCGACATCAATCATGTCTATCACGAGTTAAAACACGGTGACATCAATCATGTCAATCACGAGTTAAAACACGGTGACATCAATCATGACTATCACAAGTTAAAACACGGTGACATCAATCATGTCTATAACGATTTAAAACACGGTGACATCAATCATATCTATCACAAGTTAAAACACGGTGACATCAATCATGTCTATCACAAGTTAAAACACGGTGACATCAATCATGTCTATCACAAGTTAAAACACGGTGACATCAATCATGTCTATCACAAGTTAAAACACGGCGACATCAATCATGTCTATCACGAGTTAAAACACGGTGACATCAATCATATCTATCACAAGTTAAAACACGGTGACATCAATCATGTCTATAACAAGTTAAAACACGGTGACATCAATCATGTCTATCACGAGCTAAAACACGGTGACATCAATCATGTCTATCACGAGTTAAAACATGGTGACATCAATCATGTCTATTACGAGTTAAAACACGGTGACATCAATCATGTCTATCAGGAGTTAAAACACGGTGACATCAATCATGTCTATAACAAGTTAAAACACGGTGACATCAATCATGTCTATCACAAGTTAAAACACAGTAACATCAATCATGTCTATAACGAGTTAAAACACGGTGACATCGATCATGTCTATCACAAGTTAAAACATGGTGACATCAATCATGTCTATAACGAGTTAAAACACAGTGACATCGATCATGTCTATAACGAGTTAAAACACGGTGACATCGATCATGTCTATCACAAGTTAAAACATGGTGACATCAATCATGTCTATAACGAGTTAAAACACGGTGACATCGATCATGTCTATCACAAGTTAAAACACGGTGACATCAATCATGTCTATAACGAGTTAAAACACAGTGACATCAATCATGTCTATAACGAGTTAAAACACGGTGACATCAATCATGTCTATAACGAGTTAAAACACGGTGACATCAATCATGTCTATCACAAGTTAAAACACAGTGACATCAATCATGTTTATAACGAGTTAAAACACGGTGACATCAATCATGTCTATAACGAGTTAAAACACGGTGACATCAATCATGTCTATTACAAGTTAAAACACGGTGACATCAATCATGTCTATCACGAGTTAAAACACGGTGACATCAATGATGTCCATAACGAGTTAAAACACGGTGACATCAATCCTGTCTATTACAAGTTAAAACACGGTGACATCAATCATGTCTATCACGAGCTAAAACACGGTGACATCAATCATGTCTATCACGAGTTAAAACACGGTGACATCAATCATGTCTATCACAAGTTAAAACACGGCGACATCAATCATGTCTATCACGAGTTAAAACACGGTGACATCAATCATGTCAATCACGAGTTAAAACACGGTGACATCAATCATGACTATCACAAGTTAAAACACGGTGACATCAATCATGTCTATAACGATTTAAAACACGGTGACATCAATCATATCTATCACAAGTTAAAACACGGTGACATCAATCATGTCTATCACAAGTTAAAACACGGTGACATCAATCATGTCTATCACAAGTTAAAACACGGTGACATCAATCATGTCTATCACAAGTTAAAACACGGCGACATCAATCATGTCTATCACGAGTTAAAACACGGTGACATCAATCATATCTATCACAAGTTAAAACACGGTGACATCAATCATGTCTATAACAAGTTAAAACACGGTGACATCAATCATGTCTATCACGAGCTAAAACACGGTGACATCAATCATGTCTATCACGAGTTAAAACATGGTGACATCAATCATGTCTATTACGAGTTAAAACACGGTGACATCAATCATGTCTATCAGGAGTTAAAACACGGTGACATCAATCATGTCTATAACAAGTTAAAACACGGTGACATCAATCATGTCTATCACAAGTTAAAACACAGTAACATCAATCATGTCTATAACGAGTTAAAACACGGTGACATCGATCATGTCTATCACAAGTTAAAACATGGTGACATCAATCATGTCTATAACGAGTTAAAACACAGTGACATCGATCATGTCTATAACGAGTTAAAACACGGTGACATCGATCATGTCTATCACAAGTTAAAACATGGTGACATCAATCATGTCTATAACGAGTTAAAACACGGTGACATCGATCATGTCTATCACAAGTTAAAACACGGTGACATCAATCATGTCTATAACGAGTTAAAACACAGTGACATCAATCATGTCTATAACGAGTTAAAACACGGTGACATCAATCATGTCTATAACGAGTTAAAACACGGTGACATCAATCATGTCTATCACAAGTTAAAACACAGTGACATCAATCATGTTTATAACGAGTTAAAACACGGTGACATCAATCATGTCTATAACGAGTTAAAACACGGTGACATCAATCATGTCTATTACAAGTTAAAACACGGTGACATCAATCATGTCTATCACGAGTTAAAACACGGTGACATCAATGATGTCCATAACGAGTTAAAACACGGTGACATCAATCCTGTCTATTACAAGTTAAAACACGGTGACATCAATCATGTCTATCACGAGCTAAAACACGGTGACATCAATCATGTCTATCACGAGTTAAAACATGGTGACATCAATCATGTCTATTACGAGTTAAAACACGGTGACATCAATCATGTCTATCACGAGTTAAAACACGGTGACATCAATCATGTCTATCACGAGTTAAAACACGGTGACATCAATCATGTCTATCACAAGTTAAAACACGGTGACATCAATCATGTCTATCAGGAGTTAAAACACGGTGACATCAATCATGTCTATAACAAGTTAAAACACGGTGACATCAATCATGTCTATCACAAGTTAAAACACAGTAACATCAATCATGTCTATAACGAGTTAAAACACGGTGACATCGATCATGTCTATCACAAGTTAAAACATGGTGACATCAATCATGTCTATAACGAGTTAAAACACAGTGACATCGATCATGTCTATAACGAGTTAAAACACGGTGACATCAATCATGTCTATCACAAGTTAAAACATGGTGACATCAATCATGTCTATAACGAGTTAAAACACGGTGACATCGATCATGTCTATCACAAGTTAAAACACGGTGACATCAATCATGTCTATAACGAGTTAAAACACAGTGACATCAATCATGTCTATAACGAGTTAAAACACGGTGACATCAATCATGTCTATAACGAGTTAAAACACGGTGACATCAATCATGTCTATCACAAGTTAAAACACAGTGACATCAATCATGTTTATAACGAGTTAAAACACGGTGACATCAATCCTGTCTATTACAAGTTAAAACACGGTGACATCAATCATGTCTATCACGAGCTAAAACACGGTGACATCAATCATGTCTATCACGAGTTAAAACATGGTGACATCAATCATGTCTATTACGAGTTAAAACACGGTGACATCAATCATGTCTATCACGAGTTAAAACACGGTGACATCAATCATGTCTATCACGAGTTAAAACACGGTGACATCAATCATGTCTATCACAAGTTAAAACACGGTGACATCAATCATGTCTATCACAAGTTAAAACACGGTGACATCAATCATGTCTATCACAAGTTAAAACACGGCGACATCAATCATGTCTATCACGAGTTAAAACACGGTTACATCAATCATGTCAATCACGAGTTAAAACATGGTGACATCAATCATGACTATCACAAGTTAAAACACGGTGACATCAATCATGTCTATCACGATTTAAAACACGGTGACATCAATCATATCTATCACAAGTTAAAACACGGTGACATCAATCATGTCTATAACAAGTTAAAACACGGTGACATCAATCATGTCTATCACGAGCTAAAACACGGTGACATCAATCATGTCTATCACGAGTTAAAACATGGTGACATCAATCATGTCTATAATGAGTTAAAACATGGTGACATCAATCATGTCTATAATGAGTTAAAACACGGTGACATCAATCATGTCTATCATGAGTTAAAACACGGTGACATCAATCATGTCTATCACGAGTTAAAACACGGTGACATCAATCATGTCTATAACAAGTTAAAACATGGTAACATCAATCATGTCTATAACAAGTTAAAACACGGTGACATCAAACATGTCTATCACAAGTTAAAACATGGTGACATCAATCATATCTATCACGAGTTAAAACACGGTGACATCAATCATGTCTATCACGAGTTAAAACACGGTGACATCAATCATGTCTATCACAAGTTAAAACACGGTGACATCAATCATGTCTATAACGAGTTAAAACACGGTGACATCAATCATGTCTATCACAAGTTAAAACACGGTGACATCAATCATGTCTATCATGAGTTAAAACACGGTGACATCAATCATGTCTATCACAAGTTAAAACACGGTGACATCAATCATGTCTATAACGAGTTAAAACACGGTGACATCAAACATGTCTATCACGAGTTAAAACACGGTGACATCAATCATGTCTATAACGAGTTAAAACATGGTGACATCAATCATGTCTATCACAAGTTAAAACACGGTGACATCAATCATGTTTATAATGAGTTAAAACACGGTGACATCAATCATGTCTATAACAAGTTAAAACACGGTGACATCAATCATGTCTATCACAAGTTAAAACACGGTGACATCAATCATGTCTATCACGAGTTAAAACACGGTGACATCAATCATGTCTATAACGAGTTAAAACATGGTAACATCAATCATGTCTATCACGAGTTAAAACACGGTGACATCAATCATGTTTATAATGAGTTAAAACACGGTGACATCGATCATGTCTATCACGAGTTAAAACCTTTTTATCATGCCATCATCAATGTCTCATTAAATGTGCACTGTAATTGATGATGTCATCAATTTGTGATATGGTTATACTACATAAAATGATGATGTTTCACTAATGTGAGTGTGAGGTCATTGTGTCAGCTGTCTTTTCCTACCCCATGTGAGATCAATTTTTCTCTTACCCTGGACAGGGATATCCGCAGTTTTACCGGGGTGAGATTTTCTTATCTTTTCTTATCTCACCCTAGGGAAAAGACAAGATACACATCCTCTTTTCACGTTCTCAACAATTGTATTTCGTCACGTCAACAATACCATGACATCACGGCAACAGTACAATGACAGCACGTCGACAATTAAATCACGTCACGTCGACATTTCCTTGCATTGATGTAACGTCAATATTGGATACATAAGAGGGTAACTTAAGAATCTTCCCCTTGGGTTGAGATTCCCCTGTCTCACCCCCAAGGGGGTGAAAGGTTCTATTAATCCCATCCTAAGCAAACAAGGGATCACCATGTGAAGTATGCCAGAAAAGAAAATCTCACATGGGTAAAATTGTCAATATTCCTGTCCAGGTTTGGTTTGGTTTGGTTTATTTTGTTTAACGTCCTATTAACAGCGACATGTATGCGTGTGGTGAGTGCGTATGTGTGTCCAGAATAAGTGAAAAAGAAAATCTCGCACGGGTAAAATTGTCAATATTCCTGTCCTGGGTAAGAGAAAAAGTTAAACTAGAAAATGCCTGTAAGACATAAATGCCTCGTTGCGACTTGACATCCCGAGTTTGGTGAGGACCACATCAGCAGTTCCCGAGATTAGCTAGTTACTGATTAGCTAGTTACATTGCATCGGGACGGGACGGTTGGGACAGGTCTGGACGAACATGGGTACGAACGACCTCCATTCCAAAATCACCAGCCTTAAGTCACATTAGAGAGGTGGTCATTATACAGAGGGTCGTTATGTAGTAAAATCTCAAGGGGGATCTGAAAATCAATCATTATAGACAGTCAGTCGTTAGAACAGGTTTGACTGTACCGTTCATCCTGTAAAAAGCGCATACATGGTAATATGTCCACCAATATATTTGCAGTTTACTTAAATTGTCATCTTATCACCTGGCACTAACTCCAAACTCTGTATTTAACACCTGTAGAAGTATGTTGACCCCAGGGTTAGTTACAGGATAAATAAGGTATGCTGTAACTATCACTTAAATTAACAAACCACTACTTAAATTTATACATCTTTATCTTTTGATAAACTTTTATTTAAAATTCCTCACAGTCCTGGAGACCAGGAAAACAAAAAACAACTCCATCATGGCAGATTGTATTTGTTTGTTTTCAGTCGAGATGATACATTCTGACAATTTTATCCTCCATTTTATAATTTTAATGGCGAACCCCCATCACCTAGCTACCAATGTGCCAGAGTTATAAATGATCTTTTCGATAGTAAATGGCCGGAATCTCGCCCATCCACTCAACAAACCCGATAAAACTGACCAGCTTACTCATACTGACCACATATCTATAGAAGTTTCAATGGTCAACACTTGGAAACCATTTATCACACTCCCTTTCACTTATTATCTGAGGTATTTTCAAACCTTATGGTCCTAGAGAGTTCTACAGATGGATGATAAAATTAGTTACCATAGCAACAAGATTTAAAATCTTCCAAATGCACACAGCTTTGATAACACATCAACATTTGTTATCATTACGGTTGATTTCAACAGAATATGGATGTAAACTATTCCAATTCTAGAGAAAAGAATTCAACACTGAATTCTTATCTTAACAGAAGGCATAACTTTTGTGTGAAACAAATATTTAAATTTTTCCGATCACCTGTTGTATGTTAAAAAACCCCAAACATTTAAGAGGATCAAGACAACCAGTCCGTTCCCAGCTACTGGTGGGGTAGTCCATCCCCAGTCACCGGTAGGGTAGTCCGTTCCTAGGCAGTGGTGGGGTAGTATGTCCCCAGTCAGTGGTGGGGTAGTATGTCCCCAGTCACTGGTGGGGTAGTCCGTCCCTAGTCAGTGGTGGGGTAGTACGTCCCCAGTCAGTGGTAGATAGTCCGTCCCTGGTCAGTGGTGGGGTAGTCTGTCCCCAGTCACTGGTGGGATAGTCCGTCCCCAGTCAGTGGTAGATAGTCCGTCCCCAGTCACTAGTGAGGTAGTCCGTCCCCAGTCACTGGTGGGGTAGTCCGTCCCCAGTCACTAGTGAGGTAGTCCGTCCCCAGTCAGTGGTGGAGTAGTCCGTCCCAAGTCAGTGGTGGAGTAGTCCGTCCCCAGTCACTGGTGGGGTAGTCCGTCCCCAGTCACTGGTGGGGTGGTCCGTCCCTAGTCAGTGGTAGATAGTCCGTCCCCAGTCACTGGTGGGGTAGTCCGTCCCCAGTCACTAGTGAGGTAGTCCGTCCCCAGTCACTAGTGAGGTGGTCCGTCCCCAGTCACTGGTGGGGTAGTCCGTCCCCAGTCACTGGTGGGGTAGTCCGTCCCCAGTCAGTGGTAGATAGTCCGTCCCCAGTCACTGGTGGGGTAGTCCGTCCCCAGTCACTAGTGAGGTAGTCCGTCCCCAGTCACTAGTGAGGTGGTCCGTCCCCAGTCACTGGTGGGGTAGTCCGTCCCCAGTCAGTGGTGGAGTAGTCCGTCCCCAGTCAGTGGTGGGGTATAGTCTGTCCCCAGTCAGTGGTAGATAGTCCGTCCCCAGTCAGTGGTAGATAGTCCGTCCCTGGTCAGTGGTGGAGTAGTCCGTCCCCAGTCACTAGTGAGGTAGTCCGTCCCCAGTCACTGGTAGATAGTCCGTCCCCAGTCAGTGGTGGGGTAGTCCGTCCCCAGTCAGTGGTGGGGTGGTCCGTCCCCAGTCAGTGGTGGGGTAGTCCGTCCCCAGTCACTGGTAGATAGTCCGTCCCCAGTCACTGGTGGGGTAGTCTGTCCTCAGTCACTGAGTAGTCCAGAATCATTTGAAGAAAAGCTCAAACCTGCTACAGTATGTAGTGTATATCTACAATGAAATCATTCAAGTAGTCTGGACAGTTATAATCACCATGATGCTTAATGCAGATATCTCTAACACCATTAACACACATTTGGAATGAGAAATGGTTTAGATAGTAAATCTCCGGGGTGTTTTAATCAACACACAACTTTTGTTCTGTTGTACTTGGGTTATCTCCCTTACTCCACAAAATTTGAATGGTTTAGGTGTTCTTGCTATTGAGGATGTGGAGGTTGTGAGTTAAGAGGATACTAATGTTTTAATATAGATTACCCAGTCTGTGGGTTACAGGGGTGTGGTGTAACCATGACGGGGTTAAGAGGGTACTAATGTTTTAATATAGATTACCCAGTCTGTGGGTTACAGGGGTGTGGTGTAACCATGACGGGGTTACAGGGGTGTGGTGTAACATGACAGGGTTACAGGGGTGTGGTGTAACATGACGGGGTTACAGGGGTGTGGTGTAACCATGACAGGGTTACAGGGGTGTGGTGTAACCATGACGGGGTTACAGGGGTGTGGTGTAACATGACGGGGTTACAGGGGTGTGGTGTAACATGACGGGGTTAAGAGGGTACTAATGTTTTAATATAGATTACCCAGTCTGTGGGTTACAGGGGTGTGGTGTAACCATGACAGGGTTACAGGGGTGTGGTGTAACCATGACAGGGTTACAGGGGTGTGGTGTAACATGACGGGGTTAAGAGGGTACTAATGTTTTAATATAGATTACCCAGTCTGTGGGTTACAGGGGTGTGGTGTAACCATGACGGGGTTACAGGGGTGTGGTGTAACATGACGGGGTTAAGAGGGTACTAATGTTTTAATATAGATTACCCAGTCTGTGGGTTACAGGGGTGTGGTGTAACCATGACGGGGTTACAGGGGTGTGGTGTAGCCATGACGGCGCTAAGAGGGTACTAATGTTATAATATAGATTACCCAGTCTGTGGGTTACAGGGGTGAGGTGTAACCATGACGGGGTTACAGGGGTGTGGTGTAGCCATGACGGCGCTAAGAGGGTACTAATGTTTTAATATAGATTACCCAGTCTGTGGGTTACAGGGGTGTGGTGTAACCATGACGGGGTTACAGGGGTGTGGTGTAACCATGACGGGGTTACAGGGGTGTGGTGTAACATGACGGGGTTAAGAGGGTACTAATGTTTTAATATAGATTACCCAGTCTGTGGGTTACAGGGGTGTGGTGTAACCATGACGGGGTTACAGGGGTGTGGTGTAACCATGACGGGGTTACAGGGGTGTGGTGTAACCATGACAGGGTTACAGGGGTGTGGTGTAACCATGACAGGGTTACAGGGGTGTGGTGTAACCATGACAGGGTTACAGGGGTGAGGTGTAACCATGACGGGGTTACAGGGGTGAAGTGTAACCATGACGGGGTTACAGGGGTGTGGTGTAACCATGACAGGGTTACAGGGGTGTGGTGTAACCATGACGGGGTTAAGAGGATACTAATGTTTTAATATAGATTACCCAGTCTGTGGGTTACAGGGGTGTGGTGTAACCATGACAGGGTTACAGGGGTGTGGTGTAACATGACAGGGTTACAGGGGTGTGGTGTAACATGACGGGGTTACAGGGGTGTGGTGTAACCATGACGGGGTTACAGGGGTGTGGTGTAACCATGACAGGGTTACAGGGGTGTGGTGTAACCATGACGGGGTTACAGGGGTGTGGTGTAACCATGACGGGGTTAAGAGGGTACTAATGTTTTAATATAGATTACCCAGTCTGTGGGTTACAGGGGTGTGGTGTAACCATGACGGGGTTAAGAGGGTACTAATGTTTTAATATAGATTACCCAGTCTGTGGGTTACAGGGGTGTGGTGTAACCATGAACGGGGACATTTATGGGTGTGATAATGCTGGCATCAACACCAACACTTGTATATATGGTTACCCAGACATCGAGTTGGGGTTATGGAGAGGGGGTACAGAAGAAAAGGGACATGTATGGGGGTAACAAGGGAGGGGGGAGGTGGGGGGGACCAACACCAATGCATGTTCATATAAAGAGCTAGAGTGGAGGGCGGGGGGGGGGGGGAGAGAAGAGAAGGGACAAGTATGAGGATGATGATTAAAAACAATAGTTACATATGCATGTACTAATCAACAATAACTTTGTATGGTTAAGAGTGGTACAATATGAAGTCAACAATGGGATTTGGGAATATAATAACAATATATAACAACAGATTTTTCTATGCTTTGTTCAAACCTAACAGCAACATATTTGCACACCATCAGATCCCCAACATTCACCAGAGTTTTATTTTTTTAATTCACAGGCCCCGACTTGTGTTACTGGTCTGGAACAGCTGTTAAGCTCCTGTGGCCGGTTTTCTCCTTAATGTAACAGATCTCTCCTCCTCAGTAATTATAGGCTTACTTAAATCCAGCGTAATTTGTTATCCTTGGACAGTTTTTACTTATACCCACATCTTCATAAACAAAAGGAAAATTGAAATTGCTTGCCTGCCATAAAGTCATCGAGTTTTTGAAAATATTTTTTCGTACTTGCACATCTTTAGAAATAACACCTAATGTTGTCGGTGATGGGAATTAATGAATTATGCTGTAAATCTCAAACTGTAAGTCATAGGTGTAACAGTAACAAAAGTACTGGCTCACATATATACAACATCCCCTCCCCTCCACATATATACAACATCCCCTCCCCTCCACATATATACAACATCCCCTCCCCTCCACATATATACAACATCCCCTCCCCTCCACATATATACAACATCCCCTCCCCTTGTTACTCCACATATATACAACATCCCCTCCCCTCCACATATATACAACATCCCCTCCCCCTGTAACTCCACATATATACAACATCCCCTCCCCCTGTAACTCCACATATATACAACATCCCCTCCCCTTGTTACTCCACATATATACAACATCCCCTCCCTTGTAACTCCACACATATACAACATCCCCTCCCCTTGTTACTCCATATATCCTAAATTAACTGTACTATTTTTAAAAAAAAATGGTTAAGTGTGTCCCTTTAACCTTGGCCTTGAATGTACACCAAATTCTAATCAGTTGTATGACTTGTTGATGTGAAAATCATCTCCACCTGTTGTGTTCATATATTGTACACAAATTTTACGCTTCTGTTACGCAAATACAAGAATATATGCATTACTAACACTGCAGATAGTTACATCAAACTATAGCGCCCCGCCCTCCTCTAACACAGTGATAACTATATACCCCACTCTCCTCTAACACAGTGATAACTATATACCCCACTCTCCTCTAACACAGTGATAACTATATACCCCACTCTCCTCTAACACAGTGATAACTATATACCCCGCTCTCCTCTAACACAGTGATAACTATATACCCCGCTCTCCTCTAACACAGTGATAACTATATACCCCACTCTCCTCTAACACAGTGATAACTATATACCCCGCTCTCCTCTAACACAGTGATAACTATATACCCCGCTCTCCTCTAACACAGTGATAACTATATACCCCGCTCTCCTCTAACACAGTGATAACTATATACCCCGCTCTCCTCTAACACAGTGATAACTATATACCCCACTCTCCTCTAACACAGTGATAACTATATACCCCGCTCTCCTCTAACACAGTGATAACTATATACCCCGCTCTCCTCTAACACAGTGATAACTATATACCCCGCTCTCCTCTAACACAGTGATAACTATATACCCCGCTCTCCTCTAACACACAGTGATAACTATATACCCCACTCTCCTCTAACACAATGATAACTATATACCCCGCTCTCCTCTAACACAGTGATAACTATATACCCCACTCTCCTCTAACACAGTGATAACTATATACCCTACTCTCCTCTAACACAGTGATAACTATATACCCCACTCTCCTCTAACACAGTGATAACTATATACCCTACTCTCCTCTAACACAGTGATAACTATATACCCCACTCTCCTCTAACACAGTGATAACTATATACAGAGCAACCCGCTTATTTGCATAGCCCTTTTTCCATGACAAAATATGCAAATAACCGGAGTATTCGTATAGGCGGAGTTGGGTTTTGGCCCCTCTTATACACTATGTAGATCGTCAGGTAGGTACTCAAAACGGGCGCTATATGATTGTTTACGTTATTTGCATTAAAAACATATTTTAAAATAAACATTATTTAAAATATAAGAGTAAATACGAAATAAATGGGTTGTTATTCTTTGTAAATGTACAAATATTTGCATATACATTTGTACTTCATCGTTTACTACTTGTCACTCCGAGTCTCTGGGTCCGAAATCGGTCATACACGCATGGGTTGGCACTACGATGTACAATGTGATCGTTTCAATTAACATTCATTATCGTCTTGAGATGTGTTTTGTTCCTGCTATGAGTATATTAGTTGTTTAATCATAGATGATGAACTGCTTAAGCAATAGACTGTCTTAAATGACCGTGAGATGTGCATTGTAGTTTGGGTTTATTTTCGAAAATGGCGCACACACACAAAGAGTTGTCGTTCCTTACACATATGCCCCCACAATGCAACGCGCCTAGTAAACAATCATGGCGATCGCAACCTGCCTCAGCGAGTGTTCAAGTGCACAGAACACAGGTTTGGATCGATGTTATAATAAATAAACAAATCTCATCAAAAGATGAGACATATCAATATTTTATTCAGTAATTCTTCTTCATAATGCTACTGATATGGTCTGGATAATAACTAAATGTTGATATTGATGCATCGAACATAACCTGTTTTGACGAAGTGGGAACCAAAGATTAGATAACTTTGTACATCGTGTCGAATCAATATGTAAGTTAAGACACTTTTCTTAAAACTTTTACTACGGGAAAATCACAAAAATACCCTAAAATCAATTAAAAATTTTTGATTTTTTGGAATTTTTATATGCATATAAGCGGGAGTCGGTGTTTTAGTCGATGCAAATACACGGGATTAAAATACAAAGATAAAGAAGAAAAAAATCGGGACCTGAGAATTTTATGCAAATAAGCGGGATATTCAAATAACCGATATGCAAATAAGTGGGCTCCTCTGTACCCCACTCTCCTCTAACACACAGTGATAACTATATACCCCACTCTCCTCTAACACAGTGATAACTATATACCCCACTCTCCTCTAACACAGTGATAACTACATACCCCACTCTCCTCTAACACAGTGATAACTATATACCCCACTCTCCTCTAACACAGTGATAACTATATACCCCACTCTCCTCTAACACAATGATAACTATATACCCCACTCTCCTCTAACATAGTGATAACTATATACCCCGCTCTCCTCTAACACAGTGATAACTATATACCCCGCTCTCCTCTAACACAGTGATAACTATATACCCCACTCTCCTCTAACACACAGTGATAACTATATACCCCACTCTCCTCTAACACAGTGATAACTATATACCCCGCTCTCCTCTAACACAGTGATAACTATATACCCCACTCTCCTCTAACACAGTGATAACTATATACCCCGCTCTCCTCTAACACAGTGATAACTATATACCCCACTCTCCTCTAACACAGTGATAACTTTATACCCCGCTCTCCTCTAACACACAGTGATAACTATATACCCCACTCTCCTCTAACACAGTGATAACTATATACCCCACTCTCCTCTAACACAGTGACAAATAACCACTCTCCTCTAACACAGTGATAACTATATACCCCGCTCTCCTCTAACACAGTGATAACTATATACCCCACTCTCCTCTAACACAGTGATAACTATATACCCCACTCTCCTCTAACACAGTGATAACTATATACCCCGCTCTCTTTTAACAGTGATAACTATATACCCCACTCTCCTCTAACACAGTGATAACTATATACCCCACTCTCCTCTAACACAGTGATAACTATATACCCCACTCTCCTCTAACACAGTGATAACTATATACCCCGCTCTCCTCTAACACAGTGATAACTATATACCCCACTCTCCTCTAACACAGTGATAACTATATACCCCACTCTCCTCTAACACAGTGATAACTATATACCCTGCTCTCCTCTAACACAGTGATAACTATATACCCCGCTCTCCTCTAACACAGTGATAACTATATACCCCGCTCTCCTCTAACACAGTGATAACTATATACCCCACTCTCCACTAAACATTGGGTAATATTAAGTACATTACTTAGTACAGTAGGAATTACCCACTCCTTACCACTAACAGACACCAGTTCCAGTAAAAGCCATTTTTTTCATTAAGGTTATTTATCAGAAATTATTTTTTTTCTATTCTAGTATTTTTTAATTAGATTATAAATTTTTTCTCACGAGGAAAGATTATCAAATAATTTGATGCAAAACCATTTAATTTTAAACTGAGCAATAGCAGACTTTTCAAAATTGGTTTCACCCCAATATTCTAGAATGGAATGACCAGAGTTAATAAGTGAAATGGTTTATTACAATTAACGGGGTGTACAGGATACAAGACCTCAGATGAACTTCATCTAAAAACCTCTGGGCTCAGTGGGACCCCATGGCCATACTGCTGGCAACCCTACAGATATCTTAACATGTTTCTTCCGAACCAGATCTGAACTTAGCCCATCTGGTCGTGACTGACTCAACGTCCTAATTAATTCAAAATTTTAATATTCCATTTTGATTACACTCACCCATACGTGCAGAGATCTATGGCTACAGTACAGTTGTTTCTGTAAATTTCAATTTTCTGCCTCATCAGGGAAGATTTATTTGCATATTAGATTAAATTCTTGCAATTAAATATTATTTGATTATTAAAAGAAATATATTTTAGTAGATAGAAACAAAACATACCACCCTATTAACACACAGAAACAAATACAACACCGTATTGATACACAGGAACAAATACAACGCCGTATTGATACACAACAACAGTTGGAAGACAACGGCTTGCTGAATAGGTTGAATTTCAGAAAGAGTTTTTCAAAGGTAGATCAAAGGTCATGGTCAGCAGGTCCACAAATGTAGCACAATAGAAAGGCCTTGTCACAAGGAACATACATGTGAAATATGAGAGATTGACTATCTCGTATAGTCAACATACTGTGGTCAAGGTTAAAGATTATCAAAAGTAGGTCAAAGGTCACAAATGTAGCACAATAGAAAGTCCTTGTCACAAGGAATACACACATGAAATATGAGAAATTTACCTCATACAGTCAACATACTGTGGCCAAGGTTAAAGATTATCAAAAATAGGTCAAAGGTCACGGTCAAGGTCAGCACGTCCACAAATGTAGCAAAGGCCTTGTCACAAGGAATACTCATGTGAAATATGAGAAAATACAGTCAACATACTGTGGCCAAGGTTAAAGATTATCAAAAGTAGGTCAAAGGTCATGGTCAAGGTCAGCAGGTCAGGAAATGTAACAATGGAAAGGTCTTGCCATGAGAACAGACCAGGGGTGTATAACTTGCTCCCCTGGATTTTGTCACCGGTAAGCTAAAATGTATACTACAGTATAACATGTAAGATCCAAAACTTTGACACAAGTCACTGAGAATATCTTGAATTATATGCCAAAGGATACCGTAAATTAAGATATCTACCCCTTACCTCCAAAATGAAAATGTTTGATATTGGCTTCCATTCTTCAGAAAGTCATAGAAATTGAGATTGGATTACATCTCAATACTTGACATATGAAAAGTTCCAGAAAAGTTTGTTAAAAATTCCTGAACATAAAGATGGATTTCAACAACGGGACATAACTCCAAGGACAGTCATCCAAAATAGGTCACCAGTATAGATGACTCGACTAGATACCGATCAAGTACCCAGTTTAAGAGTATTGCTCTAGACAGTCTCCCATCAACAGACCAACATAATCCCCTAATCCCAGTTTTTCAACCCCCCCCCCCCCCCCCCCCCCCCCCCCTAGACATAAAGAGACATTTTTTTTTTTATCAGGGGACACTATCGGAAGTTAAAACAGAATACAGTAGGAAAACCCGGCCACATATAGCGAATCAACCTTTTGGAAAGTTCTAAGAATATTTGTTTTTTCTTAACTGTGCAGTTTCAATTTCTTTTTTATTTAAACATGTAATTCATCATAATTTCTTTAAAATAGGAAAAAAATACACAGAATGAAAATTGAAAAATAACAAAGACCAGCTAGAACTAAATAAATTTACCAGTGCCCTATATACCAGCAAAATGACCGTGTTATGCCAACTCCACACGATTTCTCCCTCATTCCAGGTAACTGACCTTTTCTAATAGGTTACAGAACCTTCACCATAGGTAGCCAATTGTAACTTTATTTTTCCCAGATTGACTTCAAAATTTGGCAGTCAACGTTAAATTCTTGCAAAGATGAACCAATTACCTATAACAATGAGAAACAAAAAAATCTAGACTTCGTCTTCCACAAAATTGAAAGAACATGGACGATGCCTTGATTTGTTTCTCAGATATTTTGTCAAAAATTGATGGCTTATTTTTTCAACCTGTCTATCTTGCTTTACAAAAAGTTGTTATTTACTTCCATGAACATTTGCCAGAAAAATGTAAGGAACCCATCCTTTATCAGATGATATATAAATCTTTTCAATGAGGTGAAAAGAATTAAAAAAACGAAAAACAAAAAAACAACAACATGAAGGTATCCATATCACTCGGGATAAGACTCTCCCTGACCAAGAGTAAAGATGACAAGACTCTCTCTGACAAGGAGTATATATAAAGATGACAAGACTCTCCTTCTGACCAGGAGTATATAAAGATGACAAGACTCTCTCTGACAAGGAGTATATATAAAGATGACAAGACTCTCCCTCTGACCAGGAGTATATAAAGATGACAAGACTCTCCCCGACAAGGAGTATATAAAGATGACAAGACTCTCTCTGACCAGGAGCATATAAAGATGATAAGACTCTCCCCGACAAGGAGTATATAAAGATGACAAGACTCTCTCTGACAAGGAGTATATATAAAGATGACAAGACTCTCTCTCTGACCAGGAGTATATAAAGATGACAAGACTCTCCCTGACCAGGAGCATATAAAGATGACAAGACTCTCCCCGACAAGGAGTATATAAAGATGACAAGACTCTCTCTGACCATGAGTACATAAGACGACAAGACTCCCCCTGACTAAGAGTATAAGAGTATATAAAGATGACAAGACTCTCCCTGACCAGGAGTATATAAAGACGACGTCTCTCCCTGACAAGGAGTATATAAAGATGACAACTCTCTCTGACCATGAGTACATAAGACGACAAGACTCTCCCTGACTAAGAGTATAAAAGTATATAAGATGACAAGACTTTCCCTGACTAGGAGTGTATAAAGATCATGACATTACTGACAAATTGTTGTGACTTTCTTTAACCTGCCTTAGTACATCTTATTTTAAGCCTTCAAAATCCCAGCGTGTCAAAAAAACTTGTAGCTGCCTCTGAATTCTGAGAATGAGAAAAAAACAACCTTTTGCCCATTCGTAATAATTAACAGCAGAAAAAAATGAACTTCACCTGTGATCCCCCCTTTTTTAAATGGCTAAAATGGATGCCGAGGACTTGGCCTTTTGCCCTTGGCAACCTCAGCTGGCATCCAGTTAAATGATTCAAAATAGCGTTAAGAAAGGTGAACAGTCTCAGTAAAGCTTTTAATTGAGTGACACACAAGACAAATGATGCGTAAAATACATAAAATTCTTTGAAAAAAAACCTAACTCCAGAATTGTGCCTCCATGAATACTGGAACTACTGTCTACAGAAGCCATGTTGTATCTTTGTAGTTAGGATTTGTCACACTTTCACAAAGATGTATTTTATAATGTACACAGTTTATCCTGTCAGTCTCCTTAAAAACTTGTTACATTTATTTCAGCGGTTCCCAAATTTTAGCCCTTTTTCTGCTGAAACCTTCCACTATAAAATATGATTGAGCTGTAGTGTTTCCCAAAACAAGTACCTCAGGTGAAGATTTGTGTGGTTTGCCCCACCCTACCCGTGCCGGTTTGTGTTTTTTTTTATGCGAAGGTGAGAAACAGGCCGGACTGTGCTGGTGTGGTTATGTCCATGTGCAAGACACTTTACTCTAATAGCTCTGGATGGCCTCCCATATGTTGTTCAGTGAGGTATTCACCAACTACTACAAGGAGACCCCTCCTCAAAATGACCCTAGCTGTTCACCGAACAATAAACCCAGCAAAAAAAAAAAAAAAAAAACTGCTTAAATCCAGTTTTAGAGTAAAATAAGTGCAGGGAAAATATAAAATACAGTATGATACTACATTTTGAGGTTTGTGGAGGATAATAAAGGGATGTCATTAATATAAATCCTCCCCCTCAGGGAAGGCAACACAGGGCCGATTCCTTGGTTGGGAGAGTATATAGCACACCAACACCTCGGGAGTCCTCCATGCCCCATCTCCTCCCTGTAGGGGTCAGTGAGGTGGCTTTCCAGTGACACTAACCATCAATCTAACATTTCAAGTAAAGGTCTACTGCACTCCAGTAAAAAAACAACATTTTCTAATTAGTACACAGATTTCTCATATTTGTTGTGATGCGTTTAACACTGTTGCATTACCTTTTTTTCAGATGGAAGCACAATGCATCTTTGAGTTTAAGATTGAATGTCAATGTCTATCATATGACCTTGAAGCTAGATTTAATCAGGCTACCTGACCTTGAGACTTGTAGGTGAGCAATGAGTTTAAGGAAACAATGACTTCTCACTTCCTCAAAAATACTTAAATGTTAAAGATTTTATTTCAGTGATAATATAAACTTAACTAATGACTCAAGTTAACAAAGGTAACTCAAAAACTAAACAGAAGCCACAGCACAGTGTCCGAGTATAATGTGAAATGATAAACTGTTGATGAATTGACCTTGAACTTTTCCCAGATGACCTTGACCCAGTCTGTTGACTTTCTATGACAGAATACCCCAGTAAAAAGGTACAGAATTTGACCATGACCTTTGACCCAACAACCTTGACTTTAAGTTGGTTCTCTTTTATTTTGACTGACTTTCTTTCATATCATAAGACAATGTTTACAATGATACCAAATAGGAGGCAAAAAATCTAAACTTGACATTTGACCCTAACAACCTAAGATTATTAACACAAATGACCTTGTTGTAAATCTACATATAAAAGTGCATCACAAAAATATCTGAATGTCATATTAAGAATACATCTCCAGAAACGGAGAGACATTCAAACTGATGAAATAATTCATTAGCTTCATTTATAGTTTGAAGTTTGTTTTCCATTACGCACCAATAAGATTGACAAGCTTATGCTTGGTTTGAAGATTTTTCCATGGATTTCTGGTGTTTTTATCGTTTCCTGATGGTCAGTTATTCAGTAAAGAATTCAGTCTTTGATCACTAGACCCAGGATATAGGGCTGGTACAGAAAACTCCAGCTGAAATACCAAGACCTTCCAAATTGATTACACTCCTTATAACAGCTGGACAAAGCAAGGGTTAAAACACTTAGCTCATCCTCCTTACAACAATTGGTCAGCAGTAACGGCAGTAGGCGATGTACATGTGAAACCTTTGATTTGAAGTGGGAAACCATTCACTGAGGGGGGGGGGGGGGGGGGGGGGGGGGGGGGGGGGGGATTGGTTTAGGGGGTGTAGAGGAGGAGGAGGAGGAGCTCACAAAACTTTAAAACATTTTTTTTGTAATTTTCCAATATAAATAGACAGTAGTGTTTGTAAATCAACCTTTTGTAAAATGATCCACGATTTCTCAACACTGCCTCACATGAAATATAAGTGAATGTTTTGTGTTCTGGGTTCAACCTGATCGGATTTGTGACTACTAAATTGATTGTATATTAATTTTGTACACACAATGTCATACAGTTAACACACAATGTCATACAGTGTACACACAATGTCATACAGTGTACACACAATGTCATACAGTGTACACACAATGTCACACAATGTCATACAGTGTACACACAATGTCATACAGTTAACACACAATGTCATACAGTGTACACACAATGTCATATAGTTAACACACAATTTCATAGTGTACACACAATGTCATACAGTGTACACACAATGTCACACAATGTCATACAGTTAACACACAATGTCATACAGTTAACACACAATGTCATACAGCATACACACAATGTCATACAGTGTACACATAATGTCACAATGTACACACGATGTCATACAGTGTACACACAATGTCATACAGCATACAAACAATGTCATACATCATACACACAATGTCATACAGTGTACACATAATGTCACACAATGTACACACAATGTCATACAGTTAACACACAATGTCATACAGTGTACACACAATGTCATACAGCATACACAATTTCATACATTATACACACAATGTCATACAATGTACACACAATGTCATACAGCATACACACAATGTCATACAGTTAACACACAATTTCATACAGTGTCATACAGTGTACACACAATGTCACACAATGTCATACAGTACACACAATGTCATACAGGTAGCATACACACAATGTCATACAGTTAACACAATGTCATACAATGTACACACAATGTCATACAGTGTACACACAATGTCATACAGGTAGCATACACACAATGTCAGTGTTCACACAATGTCATACAGTGTACACACAATGTCATACAGGTAGCATACACACAATGTCATACAGTTAACACACAATGTCATACAGTTAACACACAATGTCATACAATGTACACACACTGTCATACAGTTAACACACAATGTCATACAGTTAACACACAATGTCATACAATGTACACACAATGTCATACAGTGTACACACAATGTCATACAGGTAGCATACACACAATGTCAGTGTTCACACAATGTCATACAGTGTACACACAATGTCATACAGGTAGCATACACACAATGTCATACAGTTAACACACAATGTCATACAGTTAACACACAATGTACACACAATGTCATACAGTGTGCACACAATGTCATACAGTGTGCACACAATGTCATACAGGTAACATACAAACAATGTCAGTGTTCACACAATGTCATACAGTGTACACACAATGTCATACAGGTAGCATACACACAATGTCATACAGTTAACACACAATGTCATACAGTTAACACACAATGTCATGCAATGTACACACAATGTCATACAGTGTACACACAATGTCATACAGGTAGCATACACACAATGTCAGTGTTCACACAATGTCATACAGTGTACACACAATGTCATACAGGTAGCATACACACAATGTCATACAGTGTACACACAATGTCATACATGTACACAAAACTAATGTTCCATGTTACGTATTTGCCCCCCTACTCAGATATTTTGGAGATAAAATCAAATTTTGTTATAAAATAAACGGATAAATCTGGAAAAAACTGCAAGATAGCTAAGCTGATAAGGAAAACATGTAAACCATTTAACTTAAATCAGTTAACTTTGTTGACAGTCCAAAAAGAGGGATGATACATTTGTTCCGTGCAAGAATGTACAGCGACTTGAAAACTTGACATGACCTCGATTGTTGCAACTTTATAATGGTTTTCAATTTAAACATTACTTATTGCCTCCAAAATTCTCAAGGCTACCCTACAAATGGTGAATTGTGTTTGAAATGAGAACCATGACGTCTAGGTATGGCGTCTAACAGGTGTATAAACAATAAGGTCACGTTGATTCTTAAGAGATGACTTATTGAAGAATAAATTCTGGATGATATGTTTGAGAGGCTGTTCTGTTTCTAGTCAAACATTGAGTCAGTTGGGACAGAGAGCAATTCAAGTTTCCGCCTCACTGAAACTCAAGAAAATATCAAGTGCTGATGACCTAGTTAGCATTGTCTTTTCTTTTGAATATTTTCAAAGAAAACTAAAGGTTCAATCATGTGATTATGCGGCTATTATATGGAGTTATGCCCCTTTTGCTTTCAAAGTTTCCAAAAAATTCTGTAAAATGTGGTTCAGGCCAGTTTAATAGTAACCAGATTTTATGAACCACAATTTCCAAAACTTATAAGATGTATAATTTATGAGTCATTAAATTTGAGATAGAGCAAAGAGGAATACTGGATGGGGAAATAGTAATTCTAGGACTCCAAAACAGGATTTACAATTAATACTTCAACCAAGCAACCGGACACCTCAAATACACATCATGAAATTCTCATCAACAGCTCAATTTCAGGAACTTCCTCATATATAGCTATAAGCTGTTTTGTTTAATGAATATTACTTGACTTTTTTAATACCAGGGGTAATAAAATCCATGTTAACAAACACAAACTGAAATATTATCTTGATTCCTATCCCAGAAATGTCAAAGTTCAAACCAATTAAAAAAGGTCAGAATTTGTAATTGCCGTAAAAAAATATGTTTGAGCAGTTACGTTTTCCATACCAGTGAGCATTTCTGGCTGATTTCTTCAGCTTCTGTACCACTAGCTCTGGTATCTGCTAACGAGGCACCATGGATACACCAGATACACAAGATACACCATGGATACCCCATGACCAGGGATAACCATGGATACACCATGGATACACCATGGATACACCAGATACACCATGGATACATCAGATACACCATGGATACATCAGATACACCATGGATACATCATGGATACACAAGATACACCATGGATACACCAGATATGTCATGGATACACCATGACCAGGGATAACCATCGATACACAACAGATACTCCATGGATACACCATGGATACATCATGGATACACCATGTCCAGTTCATATCATCAAAACACCACAATCATGGATACACCACAGATATGCCATGGATACACCTGGATACCAAAGATACACCACAGATATGCCATGGATACACCTGGATACCAAAGATACACCATGGATACACCATGGATACCAAAGATACACCATGGATACACCACAGTTACACCATGGATATACCTTGCAAAGAGGGCCCTACAACTTATCCTCTTTATATTATTGTATAATCTTCTTTTTATGGTTCAACCTTGTTTTTCCTCCATTTCGCCTTATAATTTAAAGACATGCTACTTCATAAAGACATTGCACCTTCTATTCAAAAGAGTTTCATTATGTGAACATGTGGAACATCTTATACATCAGTTTAATGGACTAAAGGATGAAGATTCTTAATGTAAAGTATAAGCAAACATGCATGTCGGCCATTCTTTGTCATTTTGTAACTTATATATATATTAATAATTCTCTGGAAGTTTTCCATTTCCATTATCAGTATTATATTTGATTGAATTTATTCAAATTGTTATAGAAGGGTATCATTATTGAATGACTACCTTGGAGCTCACATGATCACTAAATGTAGGAATATTTCAGTGAAATCCGTTTCCAAGTATGATATACCCTTGTTTAGTATGAAATGGAAATAGAACAAGTTTCTCTATTCATCAGCAAAATAATCACAATAAGATTTTCAAATAAGAAGCACATTTACATTTCCTTATCTTTCTGATATTAAATTCCTATAGAACAAGCACCTGTCTCAAATTAAATTGTTATGGGGAAAAAAAAACTAACATACATTTAAACATTTTCACATTCCCATAATTTTAATTCGCCACCTGTCCACCTTACCCGATTAAACATTTTAAAGATGACCTTGACCTTCAGAGTTACTCGTTGTACCTAAGGTGTCGGTCTCTCGGCTTGTAGATCTAAATTCTCCGCTCCATTAACTAGATAGATAACTTTCACACTCTGTCACGTTGGCTTTCACTTAACTGTGCTGCGTCATTTAAGTGCACATCTTCGTTTACGATTGCCTCAACTTTTACGTTTTAATTAGGACAAAAAACACCTGCCATCTTGATTACAAGGAATTCTCCCATGGTTTTTATTTGTTTTTACTTAATATAAAAAAAAAACTTTGAAAGTGTTGACTGCCTTTTCTTGTGTTGTTCTAATTGAATTAGTGGTCTGATTCTCCGTATCTATAAATAGTTTGTCATTTCAAACATCAGGAGGGGGAGATAACTCTCACTAACATACAAAACATTCCAAAACTGTGTGTGAGCATGATAACAATTAATTTATCAAATGAATTTAAAACTTGGCAAAAACAATTCCTGTTTAACATTTCACCTCGGAATAAAGAAAAGCTGAACTTTAACCTTTTATCAAAACTTCTTTTATATTACTCCAATTGTAGTATTTGGTTGGTAGCTAATATTCCAATAACATTCCTGTAAAAAATTCCTTGATTAAAAAAAAAAAAAAAATATTGCTAAGAGGTTAACTGATTTAACTGTTCATGATATTGTAAAAGTACACAGGACATATATATCCTGGGAAGATGGCATGTGATATATATCATTTGATGTCTATACCTAATGTTAGTACATCATATGACAGAATACTGACTTCCCACTGCCCTGCGTAGGGCGTAAGAATTGTACCTGCTGCCCCCATTGCATGATCGTAAGAGGCGACTAAATTTGGGATCTTATCTTTTCTCTTCTTTCTGAACAACTTTCTTCTTCCTAATGTCTCCCTTGACAATGCCTCACTTTTGGCCTTTAGTTGAGCATTCGCTCCTCTTAGGAAGGCTTTGGGTTCTGTTCCCTAGTCGAGACATACTCTTAGCGCTCATCATAAACGGAGTGGGACGACTGGTTGGCCCGTTGTCAGTATAATGTGACCGGGTGGGGTGTGCTGCTGGGTGTCTTCGGCAGTATGCTTCAGTGAGGTAGCACTATAAATCGGCAAAAGTTCCGGCCTATCACAAGGAGACTTAACACGAACATACTGCAGCCTCCCAAAACACACATACGCACTCACCACACGCATGCATGTCACACGCATGGGAGGCCATCCTTAAATGACCTTAGCTGTTAATAGGATGTTAAACAAATAAACCAAACCAAACTTCCCATTGGCTACACACATGAGAACGATTGGCGATAATGCCTGCTCCTCTGGGCACCATCAAATCTGGTCCGAGATTGAACGTCTATCCACTGTGACATCACTGTCACCATTGTGCTGGACGCAGACAAAGAAAATGGCTAACAATGATCCCCCCTCCAGTTGTGAAAAATTCAGTTGAATATTGAAATTTTCAAAGTAAATGTAAGTGTGATGTGCTAAAAATATTGCCTTCTTTTTATGGCACTATAGTCTGATAGTGATGTTGAGGGATGGCATAGTACCGAAGAGGGAGTATCGAAATGCAGAAACGGTACCAAATAACAAAGGTACAACACGAGCATACCCAAGTACAGCAAAATATTTGGAATAACATTAACCATTATTTAAGTTCCATAGAGATATGAACATCATTTATGGACAGTACGTTGGAAAATACCAAGTCGATATAAAGGGCAATAACTCATAATAAGTTGAAGCAGCAATTCTATTTATTATGCGGTACTTCATACCGTACTGATTATTGATGTGAAATCTCAAAAATTTAGTTTAAAACTATAATCATGTGAAATCTCAAAAAATCTAGTTTAAAACTATAAGTCCAGTCAGATGAAAATGTTAATGGACAGACAGTGTCTTAACCCTTTCAACCCTAAGAAACTTTAGTGGACTCTGCCATTCTTTCATAAGTTGAAGTCCATTATGGTCAGTAGGGGTGAAAGGGTTAAGACAACAATAACTTCTGTTATGGCAGGCATATTAAAGAAAATGTTTCTAAATACTGAGAATATTGTTTCTTATAAAGAATTTTAGAGGTTATTGGTTTTTCTATACTCTATACTCTTACAATGTAAGGTATTGTCATCCGACCATTCTACTAATGGCCGACATTGAGGATCTAAAATCTTTTACTTTATATTATCATACGAAAAGTGCAATGGAAATTAATCAAACGTCGGTTCAGTCTCTTTTCTGACTTGTAGCCCCACCCCCAACCAAACCCTTCTTAAAGACTTTAGCGAAAATTAATCACATCGGCAGAAGTCTTTGTTGACACTCCCAGCCAAACCATTACCACTATCAGAAAACACTTCTGGTGTACTTTCAAGAAAACTTTTAGTTCCTATCTCCGATTATTGACAGACAGGTGTTATGATTTTTGACATACAGGTGGCAGCACTGTAGTCGATAGCCTTGTGGATTACATATTTGACAATCTAGTCAAACGAAATGTTATTCCTAGTTATTCCTCTACAATCAAGGAGATCGCCCCTGGTAATTACCTTCCCTGCTAAGAGTTCTCCAAACTTGATTATCCTGTCAGTCAATTGTCGGAATGGTAATGGCAAAAACTGTTGAAAAAACCTACACAATAGAAGCATGCATTATGTACTTTAATCAACAGTTTTTTTTGTTGTTTTTAAATTCACAACTATCAACTTCAGGATAGCAAAAATTACACATCTGTCCAAACCAACAGCTTGTCAATCACACCAATATACTACAGAAATTTTCTCTCGCTAATTTCTCCGTGGTTCGCTTGCTAGGATGCGGGTGAATTTTAAGCACCAGTACACCAGGTATTTCAGGTCCCCTCTGGTGTACCTGAACCAAACTCATGTCGACCACCCTCAATCAGACTTAATATTCCATCCATCGTAAAATTACTGGTAATAGTATTGACACATCTGATATTAAAACAACAATTTATACTAACATACTGTGGTATTGAAAAAAATTACACAAACTCGTCAGCTTCAAACTACATTCCTATAGATAATGACAAGCTGATTTTAATTCGAAGAAAAACATAACAATAAAGATGCTTTATACTTGACAAATATTTAGTTTAATCTACAAGGATCGATTTTCAAATAAAGACCAAACATATACAGCTGTTAGAAAAATACAGAGAAAATCTGCAGAAATTCTTAAGTCTGAATGCAGAAACTGACTATGTCAAAAATGTAGCGAACTTGTGGAAGGTTAATTTTGTTCTTTGAGCACAAGCGCGGCCTAACTTCTAAAAGCACACAGAGTGAATATGAGACCTATATTTATTTTCACAACCTAAAACATCCAGTATTGGCTAACTCTTCCAGTTCGTGGTTGGCTAGGTTTTACTTCAGCTACACAGGTTTGCTATGCCCAGCTACCGTCATCTGAATCATGGAGAGCAGGAATTTAGAGGTGGATATTTGACCCAAAGTGGCTTTACAACCCAACATCATGGTAGGGGATAAATTTCAGAAAACAGATGTCTAGTTTTAATAAACCAGACCTCCAGATATTTAGATTTATGAATGAAAATATTATCATTTCATATTTCCCTGCCATAGCAAGGTGCAAACATCATCTGTAGGTATAGTCCAACAATTTCTCGTTGCCTTCTGAAGATTCATTAATCCAATTTTAAAATTCTTAGTCAGCTGGTGATATAATATTAGAGGTTTGCAAAATGCCTTAACAAATTCCCAATAACAGTTTGATATTAAGCTTTAGAATGATTCTCTTTATAAATCAGTAAATTGAAAAGATATTTTTCAAAATTCTTAGGAGTAGACTAGAATTTCATTGAAGAGGATGCGTCGCTTGTGCCCACTAAACAGAAAAGGAGTCATTTTGAAAATTTCATGGTCACCACATGAAGCATCATGCTTTCTCTTGCTGGTTCGTTGGTTGATGACGTCACCATATCATCTGAGGTCGTATGTGGATGTTATCATGATGGCATGCTGCTATTGTGTGCGGCATAACTCCAGCAATTTAGATGGACTTTGTCACAAGGATTTATAACTTAGACCATTTTCCCTTAATCATAAAAGAGTCGTGTAGCAAGTTACATATTGATGTTACAAGTTGGAGCAAAACAGATAGTAAATAATCAGAATTTACAATGTGCAAAGGGCTGTAACTCCATCAACACATGGAATTTCTGTGGTCTGTACTTACTGATAGGGTTATCATTAGACCCCCTGGTCTGTACTTACTGATAGGGTTATCATTAGACCCTATGGTCTGTACTTACTGATAGGGTTATCATTAGACCCTGTGGTCTGTACTAACTGATAGGGTTATCATTAGACCCCATGGTCTGTACTTACTGATAGGGTTATCATTAGACCCTGTGGTCTGTACTAACTGATAGGGTTATCATTAGACCCCCTGGTCTGTACTTACTGATAGGGTTATCATTAGACCCTCTAGTCTGTACTTACTGATAGGGTTATCATTAGACCCCATGGTCTGTACTTACTGATAGGGTTATCATTAGACCCTGTGGTCTGTACTAACTGATAGGGTTATCATTAGACCCCCTGGTCTGTACTTACTGATAGGGTTATCATTAGACCCTCTAGTCTGTACTTACTGATAGGGTTATCATTAGACCCTGTGGTCTGTACTTACTGATAGGGTTATCATTAGACCCCTGTGGTCTGTACTTACTGATAGGGTTATCATTAGACCCCGTGGTCTGTACTTACTGATAGGGTTATCATTAGACCCCCTGCTCTGTACTTACTGATAGGGTTATCATTAGACCCTGTGGTCTGTATTTACTGATAGGGTTATCATTAGACCCCCTGGTCTGTACTTACTGATAGGGTTATCATTAGACCCTGTGGTCTGTACTTACTGATAGGGTTATCATTAGACCCTGTGGTCTGTACTTACTGATAGGGTTATCATTAGACCCTGTGGTCTGTACTTACTGATAGGGTTATCATTAGACCCCCTGGTCTGTACTTACTGATAGGGTTATCATTAGACCCCCTGGTCTGTACTTACTGATAGGGTTATCATTAGACCCCCTGGTCTGTACTAACTGATAGGGTTATCATTAGACCCTCTAGTCTGTACTTACTGATAGGGTTATCATTAGACCCTGTGGTCTGTACTTACTGATAGGGTCATCATTAGACCCTGTGGTCTGTACTTACTGATAGGGTTATCATTAGACCCCTGTGGTCTGTACTTAACTGATAGGGTTATCATTAGATCCCTGTGGTCTGTACTTACTGATAGGGTTATCATTAGACCCTGTGGTCTGTACTTACTGATAGGGTTATCATTAGACCCTGTGGTCTGTACTTACTGATAGGGTTATCATTAGACCCCTGTGGTCTGTACTTACTGATAGGGTTATCATTAGACCCTGTGGTCTGTACTTACTGATAGGGTTATCATTAGACCCTGTGATCTGTACTTACTGATAGGGTTATCATTAGACCCTGTGGTCTGTACTTACTGATAGGGTTATCATTAGACCCTCTAGTCTGTACTTACTGATAGGGTTATCATTAGACCCTCTAGTCTGTACTTACTGATAGGGTTATCATTAGACCCTGTGGTCTGTACTAACTGATAGGGTTATCATTAGATCCTGTGGTCTGTACTAACTGATAGGGTTATCATTAGACCCTGTGGTCTGTACTTACTGATAGGGTTATCATTAGACCCTGTGATCTGTACTTACTGATAGGGTTATCATTAGACCCTGTGGTCTGTACTTACTGATAGGGTTATCATTAGACCCTGTGGTCTGTACTAACTGATAGGGTTATCATTAGATCCTGTGGTCTGTACTAACTGATAGGGTTATGATCATCATGTCATAATGCTTGTTTTCTTTCTCTTTACATATAATAGTTCATTTTCCACAAAACTGCATTAATTAACCCTAACTTATAAACATGTTAAGCTCATTAGAATCCTAGGTTTTGTTGTTTTAAATGTGAGCTGACTAATCCACCCTGGCCTGATATGTTTTCAACACTGTAAAACTCATCAAAATGTAAGCATATCATTTCCGATCGAAAATCAGCTGAAAACAAACTTAAAAGTTTCAATAAAACATGCCTGGCAGTCTATTTTTGGTATTTGTCACTCAGGTATCGGAAAAATATTTTGTCTAAGGATGAATAACGTAAATGTATTTACCATTCTTGGGTGGGGCTAAATTTCCCTCATCTGAGCGCTCTTTATGCTGATGAAAGATGACTGGATTTGAATACAAGCAACAGACATGATCATATTAACAATAGCAAATATGAAATATGTTACTAACTAACTATAGTAGCCTAGCCAGGCTAACCTTTCTTTTAACAATTTGATCGTTACCATGGTAACCTTATTCCTCCATTACTATTACGTAGATGACTGTTTACTTTTAGTGCAACCATGGTAACCTTGATTATTACTATGGTAACCTTGATAATTACCATGGTAACCTTGATTATTACCTCTGGTTGCCTGGATCGCTACCATGGTGGCCGAGTAGTTAAGGTGTCCCAACACTTTATCACTAGCCCTCCACCTCTGGGTTGCGAGTTCGAAACCCATGTGGGGCAGTTGTCAGGTACTGACCCTAGGCTGGTGGTTTTTCTATGGATATTCTGGCTTTTCTCCATCTCCAAAACCTGGCATATCCTTAAATGACCCTGGCTATTAACAGGACATTAAAATAAACCCATTCCCATGGGGATAAATGACTAAATTTACCCTCAATATGGAGTAACGACTCCAACAACAGTCCTGAATATATTCTTTAACTTGGAAATTGACTTTAACATGCCCCAAATTTACCCTCCATGAGGTGAGAAAATGGCCTGAATATATCCTCAAACAGGAGTGAAAATGGCCTGAATGTATAATCCTCAACCAGGTGAGGAAATGGCCTGAAGGTATCCTCAAACAGGTGAGGAAATGGCCTGAAGGTATCCTCAAACAGGTGAGAAAATGGCCTGAATTATCCTCAAACAGGTGAGAAAATGGCCTGAATATACCCTCAAACAGGTGAGGAAATGGCCTGAAGGTGTCCTCAAACAGGTGAGAAAATGGCCTGAAGGTATCCTCAAACAGGTGAGAAAATGGCCTGAATATACCCTCAAACAGGTGAGAAAATGGCCTGAATATACCCTCAAACAGGTGAGAAAATGGCCTGAATATATCCTCAAACAGGTGAGGAAATGGCCTGAAGGTGTCCTCAAACAGGTGAGGAAATGGCCTGAAGGTGTCCTCAAACAGGTGAGAAAATGGCCTGAAGGTATCCTCAAACAGGTGAGAAAATGGCCTGAATTATCCTCAAACAGGTGAGAAAATGGCCTGAATATACCCTCAAACAGGTGAGGAAATGGCCTGAAGGTATCCTCAAACAGGTGAGAAAATGGCCTGAATATACCCTCAAACAGGTGAGAAAATGGCCTGAATATACCCTCAAACAGGTGAGAAAATGGCCTGAATATACCCTCAAACAGGAGTGAAAATGGCCTGAATATATCCTCAACCAGGTGAGGAAATGGCCTGAAGGTATCCTCAAACAGGTGAGGAAATGGCCTGAATAATCAAACAGGAGGGGGAAATTCCCTCAATTTGCCCTCAAATAGGAGGGAAAATGCCCTCAATTTACCCTCAAATATGTACAGTCCTTAATTTATGCGCAAAAATATGTCCTTATACAGACACAATTTATACACACTAAACTTTGGTGTTAAACATCCTCCGACATCCATCTATTTGAAAGTTGCACATTTCCTCCAACAGCGAGGACATATGTTGGGTTAATAATTAAGAGATTTACATTCATGGAAAGCTGGTTGGTAAATAAACAACAGCAAGGTCCACAGAGTACTCAGACCCCCCATAGTGTGGAAATGAACGCTGAAATGAACGCTTCCTGTAATTCTTGTTTCGTTTGTGTATTTTCTGATTCAAGAGCATTATATCCTGTGTAAAGAATGAAGTAGTGTTTTATAACTGATACCACTCCATCATCATCCTGTTTATGTGAAATCTAGATCAGAAAGTTTCCCTGTTCAACAGTACCCCTTCAATATGATTCCTGTGTTGTCCTGTGCTTATACGAAAATATTGAAACTTGATGCAAGATGGAGAACATTATTTCATTTGAAATAACCTTCACAGCTTCTTGCAGAATTCTTTTGAAGTTTTACTTACATTTATAAAGTCATTTAAAAGTCGTATTTCAATATAAACAAATGTCGAGTTTGAAACAATGGATGGTGTGTTTTTGAGAGATATATATCATTTTAAGGGTTTAAATCTTCATTAAGATTTAGATGAAAGTGTCAGACTAATACCAAAGGATCTCAATAACTCACAGTATTGACTGACAAAAGCAACCAAATGATGAACGATGAAATGACCAGTCATACTCTATCTAAACCAAAGCTGATTACCGTCTTTGAAATATAAAATGCACACAATTTCCAGAAGTATTTCACTGCAGTAATGGAGACGTAGCGTACATAGAAACAGCTGAAATGGGGAGTATAAAAGTAGCCTTGTTATAACAGTCATTTCTTGATCAAGTTTGACAATGACATAATGTTAGAGAAGATATGGTTATTCAGGTTTTACTGAAGTTTTATAATGGTGGTCTCACAAGACAGGTTTTACTCAAGTTTTATAATGGTGGTCTCACAAGACAGGTTTTACTCAAGTTTTATAATGGTGGTCTCACAAGACAGGTTTCACCAAATTTATCAAGGGTGGTCTCACAAGACAGGTTTCACCAAAGTTATCATGGGTGGTCTCACAAGACAGGTTTTTTTTTTATCATGGGTGGTCTCACAAGACAGGTTTTTTTTTTATCATGGGTGGTCTCACAAGACAGGTTTCACCAAAGTTATCATGGGTGGTCTCACAAGACAGGTTTCACCAAAGTTATCATGGGTGGTCTCACAAGACAGGTTTCACCAAAGTTATTATGGGTGGTCTCACAAGACAGGTTTCACCAAAGTTATCATGGGTGGCCTCACAAGACAGGTTTCACCAAAGTTATTATGGGTGGTCTCACAAGACAGGTTTCACCAAAGTTATCATGGGTGGTCTCACAAGACAGGTTTCACCAAAGTTATTATGGGTGGTCTCACAAGACAGGTTTCACCAAAGTTATTATGGGTGGTCTCACAATACAGGTTTCACCAAAGTTATCATGGGTGGTCTGACAAGACAGGTTTCACCAAAGTTATCATGGGTGGTCTCACAAGACAGGTTTCACCAAAGTTATCATGGGTGGTCTCACAATACAGGTTTTACTCAAGTTGTATTATGGGTGGTCTCAAAAGACAGGTTTGTTGTTATAGGTGGTCTTACAAGGCAGGTTTTGTTTAAGTTTTATAATGGGTGGTTTGACAAGACATGTTTTACTCAAGTTTTATAATGGGTGGTTTGACAAAGCAGGTTTTATTGAAATGATAGAATGAGTGGTCTCACTAGACAGGTTTAGTTGTACAAATTCTTGTAGAAAGATTTTGGAACACATCTGTGCATTCAACAGAAGTTTAGGAAAGAAACCAATAGTCTTTCATATTTATTTAGTAATACTTTATCTGATAGAGTATTTGATGAAGGCAAATTAAACGTCTAGAAAACAATTTGGAATAGATTAAGATTCAGATAAGAAGCCTTGGTCTCCATTTCTAAAACAGATGTTGTCTAGTCCAGAATTCGATCATGTATAACTAATAATCTGGATTGATGATACTGCAAGCTTTTTTTTCTCTCTTTTTGTGGGGGGAAACATTTGAAATCGTGTTGTTGAAGTAAACACAAGTTTTGTGGAACCAGAACAGATCTCTATAAACTTTTTTTGTAAACTGGGACTTTGTGGAAAATCCAAACAACCATCTTACTGCTAGCTTTGGCTTATCCACAAAAATACTGTAAAACTAAAGAGAGGCTGAGAAATACAGAAATGTGCTTAACTTACATCTAGAATGTCTCAAATAGCCTGGATCTGGTTTCAATCTTGAGTAAAAAGACTTCACTATTTACAGTATGTCAATAGGCCACAGATGGACTTACTAAACACAGAAAGTTAAGAATTTCCTCAAAACCCTGATGTTTATTTGGATATCAGGTCCAGAGATTTAGGAATATTGGAAGAGTATAATTTGATAATGAAAGATAATCTGTTCCCCATAAGAGTGAAAATAAAATAGTGCAAAATTAAAGGTCAGATCAATACGACCTGGGAATCCCTAACAAAGAAGGGTAGGAACCCAGTGGTTTCTCATCATCCACAGAGGTCAATGGGTACAGGGCTTCAGTTCTTCATCCTTTGAGAAATGAACTAGATAAGAAGTCTTTATAGACAGTAGCAAGATCCTATTGATAAAGTAATGAAAGGATACAAACTTCCATAAATATATTTTAATCACTTGATTCAAAAATAAAATATCCGGGGGCAATTTTTTTTTTTTTTTTTATGACTCTGTTTGGCTATATTACTCTGAACTCTGAGCGAGAAGGCAAAGACAAAGAAGATGGGAAAGTTCAGCAGAAAGACAGGGAAAAAAACCAACAAAAAACAGAAAGTAGAGAGGACAAAATAGCATGAAAACAAGAGGCCCATGGGCCTTACTGGTCACCTGACTCTAAAGACCATTGCACGATTGTTTTATACATACTCAGTAGCAAGTATAGTGGTTCTGTTGGCCATGGTGGCCATTTTGGATTTCTGACAAACTCAAAAAGTAACACTTGGTCAGGACCATCCCAGGATCACTGTAGACAAGTTTGAGTTGAGACCGTAACTGTTGTATAGGCCTATCTACAGACATATAGAGACTGTATCTATTGTCTGGATGATGACATGGTCTATTGACTTAATGATGCTCTATAAATGTTCTGGTCCATTTGGCATCAGGGACGATGGAGTCTGGATCTTTGGTGGTACAGAGATTGGCAATTTAATGTGGATATTTTATCATAATTTAATTTTCATATTTTCCTCGGCACAATTTATTTATTACAGGAATAGATCTACCGCAATTGCTTCATTTTTTTGTAATTTTTGTTGCAATATCATGGCATTAAAATGGGCTTACAACTGAATTCTTATTATCATGATTAAGAATACTACAGTGGAAACAGCATGATATAATTTCATATCAGAATCTGATTAAGTTATTGAGAAATTACCTAAAAATGAGATTTTTGACAGACAATGCAAATAAATGATGTTATATCTTCTTGTGGTATTTTTTTGTCGTCAGGTGATCCTGATTTGATTTTGGCTGAATATTACAATATCTGTAAAAAAAATATATACATCTATTCTAGGCACCATGTCACCAATCAAGGCACCATATCACTATTTCAGGCGTCATGTCACCATTCTAGGCACCACGTCACTGTTCTAGGTACCATGTCATCATTCTAGGTATCATGTCACCATTCTAGGTACCATGTCATTATTCTAGGTATCATGTCACCGTTTAATCAGGTTTCAAATCACCATTCTAGGCACCACGTCACCGTTCTAGGTACCATGTCATTATTCTAGGTATCATGTCACCATTCTAGGTACCATGTCATTATTCTAGGTATCATGTCACTATTCCAAATATCAAGTCATCGTTCTAGGTATTATGTCATCATTTTAGGTATCAAATCACCATTCTAGGTATCATGTCACCATTCCTGGCAATTCTAGACAAAATCATCACACACAATATGATAACACAGTGTTGGTCACCTACTAACATCAACTCTAAACTTACTCCCATGTATATCATATTCTATATCAGGTGTATAGAAACCCTACGTACCTATAACTCCGATGTATATCACATTCTATACAGAAACCCTACGTACCTATAACTCCCATGTGTATCACATTCTATATCAGAAACCCTACGTACCTATAACTCCCATGTATATCACATTCTATACAGAAACCCTACGTACCTATAACTCCCATGTGTATCACATTCTATATCAGAAACCCTACGTACCTATAACTCCCATGTATATCACATTCTATACAGAAACCCTACGTACCTATAACTCCCATGTATATCACATTCTATACAGAAACCCTACGTACCTATAACTCCCATGTATATGACATTCTATACAGAAACCCTACGTACCTATAACTCCCATGTATATCACATTCTCTACAGAAACCCTACGTACCTATAACTCCCATGTGTATCACATTCTATATCAGAAACCCTACGTACCTATAACTCCCATGTATATCACATTCTATACAGAAACCCTACGTACCTATAACTCCCATGTGTATCACATTCTATATCAGAAACCCTACGTACCTATAACTCCCATGTATATCACATTCTATACAGAAACCCTACGTACCTATAACTCCCATGTATATCACATTCTATACAGAAACCCTACGTACCTATAACTCCCATGTATATCACATTCTATACAGAAACCCTACGTACCTATAACTCCCATGTATATCACATTCTATACAGAAACCCTACGTACCTATAACTCCCATGTATATCACATTCTATATAGAAACCCTACATACCTATAACTCCCATGTATATCACATTCTATACAGAAACCCTACGTACCTATAACTCCCATGTATATCACATTCTATATAGAAACCCTACGTACCTATAACTCCCATGTATATCACATTCTATATAGAAACCCTACGTACCTATAACTCCCATGCATATCACATTCTATACAGAAACCCTACGTACCTATAACTCCCATGTATATCACATTCTATACAGAAACCCTACATACCTATAACTCCCATGTATACCACATTCTATATAGAAACCCTACGTACCTATAACTCCCATGTATATCACATTCTATATAGAAACCCTACGTACCTATAACTCCCATGTATATCACATTCTATACAGAAACCCTACGTACCTATAACTCCCATGTATATCACATTCTATACAGAAACCCCACGTACCTATAACTCCCATGTATATCACATTCTATACAGAAACCCTACGTACCTATAACTCCCATGTATATCACATTCTATACAGAAACCCTACGTACCTATAACTCCCATGTATATCACATTCTATACAGAAACCCTACGTACCTATAACTCCCATGTATATCACATTCTATACAGAAACCCTACGTACCTGTAACTCCCATGTATATCACATTCTATATAGAAACCCTACGTACCTATAACTCCCATGTATATCACATTCTATATACCAATCAAGGCACCATATCACTATTTCAGGCGTCATGTCACCATTCTAGGCACCACGTCACTGTTCTAGGTACCATGTCATCATTCTAGGTATCATGTCACCATTCTAGGTACCATGTCATTATTCTAGGTATCATGTCACCGTTTAATCAGGTTTCAAATCACCATTCTAGGCACCACGTCACCGTTCTAGGTACCATGTCATTATTCTAGGTATCATGTCACCATTCTAGGTACCATGTCATTATTCTAGGTATCATGTCACTATTCCAAATATCAAGTCATCGTTCTAGGTATTATGTCATCATTTTAGGTATCAAATCACCATTCTAGGTATCATGTCACCATTCCTGGCAATTCTAGACAAAATCATCACACACAATATGATAACACAGTGTTGGTCACCTACTAACATCAACTCTAAACTTACTCCCATGTATATCATATTCTATATCAGGTGTATAGAAACCCTACGTACCTATAACTCCGATGTATATCACATTCTATACAGAAACCCTACGTACCTATAACTCCCATGTGTATCACATTCTATATCAGAAACCCTACGTACCTATAACTCCCATGTATATCACATTCTATACAGAAACCCTACGTACCTATAACTCCCATGTGTATCACATTCTATATCAGAAACCCTACGTACCTATAACTCCCATGTATATCACATTCTATACAGAAACCCTACGTACCTATAACTCCCATGTATATCACATTCTATATAGAAACCCTACGTACCTATAACTCCCATGTATATCACATTCTATATAGAAACCCTACGTACCTATAACTCCCATGTATATCACATTCTATACAGAACCCCTACGTACCTATAACTCCCATGTATATCACATTCTATACAGAAACCCTATGTACCACACCACTATTGTTTTTTATGATCACCCTTAAACACAAGCTTATCATGTTTATTTATTTAACAATATCTTCTCATCATTTTTTTTATAAATTCAACACTAGCTTATCACATGTATGATTACATACATCGCGTCCATAACAGTAGGATATCGTGTACATAGATTTTCACCACTAGTACCAGCAGACAGCCAGTGTGTGGAGAGTAATTCTCTAATGTATGTTTAAATCTTCCTAATCAAGTAATTAGTTAGATATATCCCTCACTGTCGATGTTTCCTCCAATCAAATTAATCTCCACCACTTACAAAGTAAGCTCCATTCAGACCTGATATCAAACGCAGCAACCATTTTTCAGCAGTCAATTTTCTCAACCTCCTGACATAAATAGACAACTGCCAGTCAAATTTGAATGGCATCTTCAAATCTAGCTTCTGGTTCAAGTGCTTTCTGATTGGCTGTCTGTAAAATGTAAACATTGCCATGTGGTTTTCCTTGCTTTGATTTCTCTGTGAGCAGTGATGAGCTAGTGTATTTTTTCCTTGCTTTGATTTCTCTGTGAGCAGTGATGAGCTAGTGTATTTTTTCCCTGTTGGATTCTATGTGATGTTGGTGCTATCTTTCTGAGGGACCATACTCACAAGGGTTTAACCTGACCTATATTGAAAGCGAAAGTTGTTATTTTTTTTTTATAAATATATACATTAGTTGAGTCTAATAGCACATAAAGATCGGTCAATGTAATATTCAAATCAACAGAAAATGTATGTTTATCAGGGAGATATTTTCTCTTTATATGTAAATCGACATTGTGGAAACATAAGGAGTAAAAAATCCACATCTGGTAGAGTTTATGGTAAAGATTACGCCTGGATATTAAAACTATGAGGCTCAGTGAATCCCCCACTTATATGAACACTGCAAAAGTCCAGGTAGAAAAATTCCATTGATATGGACACTCTCAATGCATGCCCAGAAAAACCATTTCCATTAATTTGGACACTTAATTTCAGGGAAACATCCCAATGTATATGGACACTCGAAGTTTGGACACCACCTAATTTCACAGAATTTATCTCCATGTACATACATGTGTTTGGACACTGCGGCAGTTCAAACATTACCAAATTTCAGAGATAATATTCTCCGTGTGTTAATTTGGACATTGCGGCAGTTTGGATACCATGAATTTCAGAGAAACATCCCCATGCATATAGACTCTCGAAGATTGGACACTTCCTAATTTCAGAGAAACATCCTCATTTATATAGACTCTCGAAGATTGGACACTTCCTAATTTCTGAGAAACATCCTCATGTATATAGACTCTCGAAGATTGGACACTTCCTAATTTCAGAGAAACATCCTCATGTATATAGACTCTCGAAGATTGGACACTTCCTAATTTCAGAGAAACATCCTCATGTATATAGACTCTCGAAGATTGTACACTACCTAATTTCAGAGAAACATCCTCATGTATTTGGACATTATGGAAGTTCAGACTGAATCACTAAAATCATTGTCTACGTACGACAGAAAGACTGATGGAAGGATAAGACAGACAGAAGGACTAGATGGAAGGATAAGACAGACAGAAGGACTAGAGGAAGGATAAGACAGACAGAAGGACTGATGGAAGGATAAGATAGACAGAAGGACTGATGGAAGGATAAGATAGACAGAAGGACTGATGGAAGGATAAGATAGACAGAAGGACTGATGGAAGGATAAGACAGACAGAAGGACTGATGGAAGGATAAGATAGACAGAAGGACTAGAGGAAGGATAAGGTAGACAGAATGACTAGAGGAAGGATAAGGTAGACAGAATGACTAGAGGAAGGATAAGGTAGACAGAATGACTAGAGGAAGGATAAGGTAGACAAGGACTGATGGAAGGATAAGGCAGACAAGGACTGATGGAAGGATAAGATAGACAGAAGGACTAGAGGAAGGATAAGGCAGACAAGGACTGATGGAAGGATAAGGCAGACAGAAGGACTGATGGAAGGATAAGGTAGACAGAAGGACTGATGGAAGGATAAGGTAGACAGAAGGACTGATGGAAGGATAAGATAGACAGAAGGACTGATGGAAGGATAAGGCAGACAAGGACTGATGGAAGGATAAGGCAGACAAGGACTGATGGAAGGATAAGATAGACAGAAGGACTAGAGGAAGGATAAGGCAGACAAGGACTGATGGAAGGATAAGGCAGACAGAAGGACTGATGGAAGGATAAGATAGACAGAAGGACTAGAGGAAGGATAAGGCAGACAAGGACTGATGGAAGGATAAGGTAGACAGAAGGACTGATGGAAGGATAAGGCAGACAGAAGGACTGATGGAAGGATAAGGCAGACAAGGACTGATGGAAGGATAAGGCAGACAAGGACTGATGGAAGGATAAGGCAGACAGAAGGACTGATGGAAGGATAAGATAGACAGAAGGACTAGAGGAAGGATAAGACAGACAGAAGGACTGATGGAAGGATAAGATAGACAGAAGGACTGATGGAAGGATAAGATAGACAGAAGGACTGATGGAAGGATAAGATAGACAGAAGGACTGATGGAAGGATAAGGCAGACAAGGACTGATGGAAGGATAAGGTAGACAAGGACTGATGGAAGGATAAGACAGACAGAAGGACTAGATGGAAGGATAAGATAGACAGAAAGACTAGATGGAAGGATACAGGGTATAGAAACATTTTATCATCTGTAGCATGGAGTCTGACCACTGTGGCATAGATACACACACTTCGGTACTTGTACTTAAGACTTCATTTCAAATATGCGTAAAAAAACCCTCAAAATAGCAGTTGCCTCAGAGGAAAGTGTTTTTTTCTTGTTCAAATTTTGACAGTTAATATCACACATATTTTAACTTTAATGATTTTAGATTTGAATGAGGTGGAAGTGTTTTGGAGTGTAAAATAAAGTTTTAAGATATGTTTTAACTGAGCTAACACATGTTTCTGACATTTCTGGGTTATAGTTATCGATATGAGTACACTTCATCCTGCTGAAGCTCTCATTCCACAAAGATATGACCTGTGTCAGAGGTCGATTGAAACAGGACAGTTTGAAAAAATTGACCACAGTACAAAAATTTAAATTTGGGTTATAAAAAATGTGTGATAACACAAATATTTACGGAAACCCTTCAATCAAACTTATCAGGCTGGTGACAGCTTAATATGCAAATGAGGCTGCCATTATATTAAGCTCCTCTATTTCTTAAGGCAATTATTTTCCTGGTCAATCTCAAACTGCCCAATAAAGTCAGAGAAAACAGGGTTGAATATTTAGAGGCAAAAAAACAACTTTTGTTTGAAATATGAAAGTTCTCCAATATTTTTATTATGTAAGAAATGGCTACCAACGAGACACCGTTTTTAAAACTCCTCTTCATGCAATAAGACACCATTACCGTTTTTAAAACTCCTCTTCAATAAGACACCATTACCCTAAGAAACCATCATACAGAATTCCTACTATGAAAAGTTTTTCGAATATTTCATTACATAAGCAGATGTACTACCTTTAAGACACCATTTTTAAAACTCCTCCAAATGAGAAAACAGGTTGGACTCTGCTCATTTTTCCAGGTGGTTTTCAACAAAAATATAATTTAAAGATCGAAGACACACTGTAACATTCAGCTAAACGAAAACAAACATATCCCGCAGTATCGTGAGTTTGGTTTTCTTTGTGTCTAAAGCATTATCAACATCATCAACATCATCAGGTAGTGAAATAAACAAACATGCTTATCAGAAAATAAACAATTTGACATCAAACGTTACTGATGTACCGAGAACATCAGAATAAGATCTGTTTTTACCGGAGAATACAATGTAACTAATCAGGTACATCAGTTCCCCCGACACCATCAAATTTCAAACTTCAAAAGAATGAAATTCAAAAATTCTACCATAAAATATACAAAAATTTTGAAAGTTTACAATGGTAGATTTTACAAACATATACAGTTCGAATCACTTGTTCCTCTTCCATTTTAAATCATACAATATAAAGTTGACCAAACACTGGACAATAAGCTTGGTGTTGTGTACACAGGAGCTCTCTGATATCTATTTTTAAAGATGAAGGAACAATGATTTTTTTTAGTTATAAACAGATGATATTAAGCTAGAACTTTGAATGTTTTAAGTCTCTCTATAACATACCAATAACGCATTTCATGGAGAAATATGAGAATCTATAGGCATTTCAAGGACTAAAGAATGTATCTTATAAAATAAAACAGAAGTTAGAGGCTTTCAAAGTTTGGAGAACTTTAAACACGATTTAGTCAAACACATGTTTACACTATATTAACCTGAAGCTTCCATTATAAATTGGTAATTTCTCGTAGTTTTATTGTGATTTTATACACATATAAAAAGGCGTCTATATTTCAGTGAAGACTTTGTTTATCTTTGTCTATATATTACGTACAATGATGTCAGTGATTTTGTGGGTGGCATTTTGATCTTACCATATCTACACTGTAATAAGGCCGGGAGGCCTTCATGTATAAGCTTTGGTAAGAGGGTGGGTTTTATTACGCACAATAACATAGAATTTATTAGGATTTTTACTGAACTGCAATAGACATGGACTTATTACCAGACATGGGCCTATTACCTGACTAACACTGGGCTTATTACCTGACTTGGACTTATAACCTGACTTGGACTAATATTACCAGACATGGGCTTATTACCTGACATAGGCTTGTTACCTGACATGGACTTATTACCTGACATGGCCTTATTACCAGACATGGCCTTATTACCAGACATGGACTTATTACCTGACATGGCCTTATTACCAGACATGGCCTTATTACCAGACATGGAATTATTACCTGACATGGCCTTATTACCTAACATGGCCTTATTACCAGACATGGACTTATTACCTGACATGGACTTATTACCTGACATGGCCTTATTACCTGACATGGGCTTATTACCTGACATGGCCTTATTACCTGACATAGACTTATTACCTGACATGGGCTTATTACCAGACATGGACTTATTACCTGACATGGACTTATTATCTGACATGGACCTATTACCTGACTTGGACTTATTACCTGACTTGGACTTATTACCTGACTTGGGCTTATTACCTGACATAGACTTATTATCTGACATGGACTTATTACCTGACTTGGACTTATTACCTGACTTGGGCTTATTACCTGACATGGACTTATTATCTGACATGGACCTATTACCTGACTTGGGCTTATTACCTGACTTGGACTTATTATCTGACATGGACTTATTTTCAGACATGGACTTATTACCTGACATAGGCTTGTTACCTAACATGGGCTTATTGCATGACTTGGGCTTATTACCTGACATGGACTTACTACCAGACATGGACTTATTACCTGACATGGACTTATTACCAGACATGGACTTATTACCTGACATGGACTTATTACCAGACATGGATTTACTGACAGATAAATACAATTCACAGAAAAAGGAAAAACATCTATTTTGAAAGCAGACCAGATTTTTTTGTTAGTTAACAATGTACTGTATAAACAAAACAAAAACTAACATCCAGAGCGAAAAATATTTATGAAAACTGGGGAAGGGGCTTAAAATATTCATCATTCATACTCTTAATTCAGCAGCTTAGCATTTTGTGTAGAGGTGCTGGTTGATGATCCAGTTTTAATTCTTGCCATCAATTTTACACATTTTTACAGTTGATGTATACACCATTAGCCGCGGAGATGACGTGACCCTGATGTGACCTACATCTATGTCAAGGAGTGTCGTATCACTGATCCATACAAACGCGACATATTTACACCCAATTATCTCCCCTGGCAGTTGTTACCGCAGTTGCTTACCTGACCTTTCTGACATCAGTTAAGTAGAAATGATATATCTAGTTACTATACAAAAGCTGCTTGTCGCCAGTACAAGTGTAAAATTTGAACATTTATTTTCTGTAGTGCATCAGGATGTACAAGGTACACAACCCTGGGACATAGACAAAGTTCAAAGTTAGTGATCAAAGGTCACAAGTCAAAGGTCACATGCATGATTTTGAATTATTATAGCGGAGTTTGTGCAATAACTTCCATTGATTACTATTTTATGACATCAGACAAGATTACCAGCTGAATATCGTTACGTCAAGGCACCATCTAAGGTCAAGGTCTTTAGCTGAAGTTCATTGCATCAAGGTCATTACAGCTGTAGGTCATTGCATCAAGGTCATTATAGCTGTAGGTCACTGTATCAAGGTCATTATAGCTGTAGGTCACTGTATCAAGGTCATTATAGCTGTAGGTCATTGTATCAAGGTCATTACATCTGTAGGTCACTGTATCAAGGTCATATATCAAAGTAACAGCATTGTTATTTTGTTTCTTTGTTTACTTGCAAAGTTCTTGTTAGTCTTTTAGGTACAAAATATTTAATATCAAATTGAAAAATAGTTTTTCCTACTTGACTGAGTGCTGTATAATAGTGGGTTAGACATGCTCATACATAATTAGAAAGTTGTACATAGACCCAGCCACATCACTGGCTTCAACTAGACATAACTAATCACCTTAATATTATTGAAGAGATAATTGTTTCTTTTAAATGTCAAAACCATCACAGAAAATTCACTTTCCCCTTTAAGATTTTTATCTCACAATATGTTAAGTTTTCTGATAAGATACTAATTTTTATGATAGTTTAAAATCCATTTCCCTCTTAAGACTGATAGCTACTAACCATATCTACATGTGCTTTTAATTTTATGTTTACTTCATAACACAACTATTTAAAAAAAATGCAGCATTATGGGATTTATTTTTTTAACATCCGACCCAAGTACGAAGATAAGATCTAGAGGGAGAATTGTTTTCATACAATGACAACCTTTAATTGTTTAATGAGAAATTCTTCTCCATCAACAATGGTTCCAAAAATTAAAAGGGATTCATCATTATGTAGAAAAATATCTAATTGCCTAAATTTCTTCGTGCTTTGATAAGTATTTACATGAATATTTTTTCACGTACATTCCTTTTCAAGGCAAATTATGGTACAAGCTATATCAATTTTGCAGCCCTTGATCGACCTTAGAAGTTGGAATTTATAGGACGTTTAAACAATTCTAAACCAAACCAAACAATTATTTACATGGAGCAGTCAAATGATTATCATTCCTTCCAAATAACACCAGTATCCTTCAAAACAGAAACGGTACCATTGTAAGCTATCTTGGAATTTTTTATCATTAAAAACGAAAAAAAAAAAAAATGTATTTGTTCACTTGAAAATTTCAAAAAATTGTTTTTCAGGGAAAAAAACCCATAAAGAAATTTTTTTTCTTAATTTTCATACCTGACAAATCTATTTTTTCAGACAGGAAACATTACATAAGACAAATGTGACTTGGGAATCAAACCTACAGCTCTAATTATCTCCCCTGAAATTTTGGCCTCATGCTAGGCATACCTTTTAGCCTAATTTTACAAAACTTTCGAGAAAATATTCTGTTAATGCCCAGAGTTGAAAACATGTTTGTATTTAGTATTAATATTGCTTATAAAAAGTGGGATGGACTAAAAATTAGATTATTCTAACAAGGGGACAGCTTTTCAGACATGTTGATGAGGTTTTAACAAAGTAACAAAGACGTTTAGTATTGTTATTTAAAGTAAGTGAAAATAACATGTTGAAGGTCTTAACTCAGCTATAGCTATATAGAGACCAAGATATATGGTCAAGGTTTGGAAGATTTACACAATTTCTGACGCAAAAATGTGCAAACTTTTTACACATAATTCCAAAGTATTTGCGGATCAAAGTGAATGGACAAACAGACAGATAGACAAAATAGACAGGACAGACAAACTGACAGATGGACAGTTAGAAAAAAACAGGACAGACAAACAGACAGATGGAGAGTTAGAAAATAGACAGGACAGACAAACGGACAGATGGACAGTTAGAAAATAGACAGGACAGACAAACGGACAGATAGACAGTTAGAAAATAGACAGGACAGACAAATGGACAGATAGAAAATAGACGGGACAGACAAACGGACAGATGGACAGTTAGAAAATAGACAGGACAGACAAATGGACAGATAGAAAATAGACAGGACAGACAGACGGACAGTTAGAAAATAGACAGGACAGACAAACGGACAGATTGACAGTACACAGAAAATAGACAGGACAGACAAACGGACAGGTGGACAGTTAGAAAATAGACAGGACACACAAATGGACAGATAGAAAATAGACAGGACAGACAAACGGACAGATGGACAGTTAGAAAATAGACAGGACAGACAAACGGACAGATGGACAGTTAGAAAATAGACAGGACAGACAAACGGACACATAGAAAATAGACAGGACAGACAGACGGACAGTTAGAAAATAGACAGGACAGACAAACGGACAGATTGACAGTACACAGAAAATAGACAGGACAGACAAACGGACAGGTGGACAGTTAGAAAATAGACAGGACAGACAAATGGACAGATAGAAAATAGACAGGACACACAAACGGACAGATGGACAGTTAGAAAATAGACAGGACAGACAAACGGACAGATGGACAGTTAGAAAATAGACAGGACAGACAAACAGACACATAGAAAATAGACAGGACAGACAGACGGACATTTAGAAAATAGACAGGACAGACAAACGGACAGATTGACAGTACACAGAAAATAGACATGACAGATGCATGGACAGACAGAGCAACAGACAGAATGATCAATGTTCAGACAAATACAGATTCAGTTGACAGGATACGACACACTGCTGGAGGCACACTTGTTAATTCATAAAGGATGAGAAAGACATTCGTAATAACAGAGAATGAAAATTGGTATTACAGAAATACCCCAGATATATGGTGAACTAAGGACACAATGTTTAATGTTTATTTATCATACTAATATTGAGACAGGCGGTAGTGCAACACTACACCAGTTTACCCTGACAGAGCACTGACTCCATGCCAACGATGTAACAACGTGTAAATACTTTTGGAGGATCGACAATCTCCTAAGATAGATAAATATCTATGTAATTTTAGTATGATGAAAATCGTTTTGAAAGTCATTTAGCTAACGAGTCTCATCTTTTCATCTAATACCCGGTAATGAATATGCCATCAAATGTAGTCTCATTGTTTCACTGACTATATACCTATATAATTACTAGAAAAAGACATCAAATATTTGTCTTAAAAACATCGTAAACGAATGTCTCCATTTTATCAGCAGACGACATCAAGTTTACTTGGCGACCCCAGGAGGACATTCCTTTTCTTATTTATTAACAAATTTATGAAGATGTGATAAAAGTTTTTTTGCGCATTCTTGTTCATATTATCTGGCAAAATTACGACTATAAGACAGAATTTCAATCAATTTCTACTAATAGATTCACCAGAGATAAATGGTAAATGGCAAAAAAAAAAAAAAAAAATTAGGCGACTTCAAATAAGATGATGAAAATAGGTCTGTTCAATAATTGTTTTGGAGGGTTTGGAACAGTTCTGTGATGTATAATCAAAGTTTTGTTTATCACAGAGTTCATCACATACACAAAAATCATCACTGCCCTGCCCCCTGGTCTACCAAACATAAATACCATTGTTGCTCCCCCTCTTCCTTCCCCTGGTCCACCCCTAACATCACCGCCCTGCCCCCCCAGTCTACCAAACCCAAACATACTATTGTTGCCCCCCCCCCCCCCCCCCAACCATTTCTTTGCTGGGTTTACTCCCCTGTGAAAAGCTAAGGTCATACCGAGGTAGAATCTGCCTGTAGTAGCTGGTGGCTACCTCAAATGAACAACATACAGGAGGTCTGTTGCAGGCCAGCCAAAGCAGCACAGGACAGACTGTATGATCTTGAAACACAAACAGACCCAGGCAGGGATATTTTGAGGGACAAAAACGTTCTTCCTCTAAATGCAAATCCTGTACACAATCTCAAAATCAGTGTATTATGCATTCAATAACAATTTTCTAAATTCATGTTTATTTATCAACTTACAAATTAAATTCCTTAGAAACTACAAACATATTTTGATCCGGTAAACACTTCAAAACGCCACATGGAAGATGAAAATTTGTAATGTTATGTTAACTGATTTAGAGTACACAAATCCAATCTAGCCTTCTTAATTCAAACGGAATACTTTTTAGGTTATCTGAGATTGAGGCTGATAAAATGTTGATTAAATTCTCTTTGAATCTAGTCATGTTTTATAATCAAATGTTGATGTTCAATTGAGCTCCAAAATTCTCTTCTAACCATAAAACATCATATTTTATATAAGAAAAGTAATTAAGGCATATATTTATCTGTATAATATCTAAACTGTAATAAAGAAATATGTTTGAATCTGTAAATAATCCAAACTTCGTGTCGGAAGGAAACTGACCAATCTAATACTACAATATAAACTCTCAAGTGATTGATGGATCACATTGATATCTTATATAACATAGAACCTTAACAGATGTAGGACTGCATCTGGTACAAATGTAAATAAATCTTTGATGGTATTAAGTGGAGATGTTTAAAGACTTGTTAACTTAATATCCTATCTACTTTATGCAGGCACACTGGAGTTATGGTACCTAAATTGGTTAACATATATGTTGTCATTTTCATTTTTGTGAATGTGATGCATGGCAGTTTTTTGTTGGATGTATCGCCCATGAACAGCTAGGGTCATTTTGGGGCGGGGTCTCCTTGTAGTAGATGGTGACCACCTCACTGAATAACATACGGGAGGTCTGTCGTATACAGTCCTGAGAAATTAGGGTTAAATGTCTTGCCCAAGAACACAATCGCGACAGTACAGACTGGTCCGTTCTCAGCTTCCGGAGAAAAACAAATACCATAGATTGTGAGTGTCAAACCACGCACCTCGGATACCACGCACCTCGGATCTTCACCTGAGGTTACGTAATCAAACGCTCTAACTGACTGAGTTATCACCGCCCCTGGGATGCCTGTCATAATATAAAACGGTAAGAAAAGACTGATAGCATTAAAGACTTAACAAATTCTAGATAGGAATGAAATTGTTAAAATCTTCCATGAAAGAAATGCACCAGAACAAGAACCCTGAACAGCCCACCAACTGTACTTTAATAATTGATTTATAATAAGTCAAATGCAAGTCTAAAGTGAGAGGGTACACCTATCACAGAATTACAACAGTCCAATATGGACAAGGAAGAAATATTGACAACTGATCCTATTGTATAATATTTTATTTTTCAACAGTTGCTCAAGATCACCGTAAACACAATAGTAAAGGTATATATAGTCTTGCCTACATTAAAGTAATTGTTGGTATTTTATTTACACTCTTATTCTCATATATAAGACCTAACAACAACCAGAATATATAGCTATAAATGCCATTATTATCTTCAAATCCAAACTCAAACAATGCCCTTTTTCAAACATTCTTGAATGTTTTCGCTATAGAGAATGGCTGACTATTGTACAGACATTGGGCTGTGGCTCCCCCGATCACAACAGTTTATCAGGAACTCCATACATCGCTAGATCCATCAACTTTTTAACTTCACAGTGAAAATTTGCTAATTTGTCAGAATACTTCTGGCCTGGTCTTTCAAAATGTCTTTGAGAAGTGGCGTTTTGTAGAGTGTCTGTCAGTGGTGGTGATGGTAAACATCTTAACACCTGGCCGAGCCTCCTACACGTTAAAACTCCAACAAATCACGCAATGATTCTACACTTATAGTTGAATTTTCATCTTCTGTACATTTTTCAGACAAACAAAAATGGTTGAAAATGACAATTATTAGGTGTTAAATCTCAATTAGTATCCACATTAGAGGTTTCCTTCTCAATTTAAATAATTCAAAGCGCCAGCGAAATTCTTCCCAAACCCATAAAACAAGTGAAATTCTTTGAAAGAGAAATTCCCGATACTCAAATACAGTCCAGTAATAGCAAGTTATCTCATAAGTTACATTTTGTGGGAACATGTTCAAACCATTATGCTTACAAATGTTTTTGATACAACTGAAATACAATGTTAATCTTATGTTGTTTTTTTTATGTATAGTCTTCATAGTCCTAATGGGCCTGTATTTCACATCTGTTCTCATTTGTTATTTCGACAGAAGTTGCAAATGTTTCTGAAAATATTAGACCATGTAACCAAACAGAGACCAATCAGAGACCAATCAGAGACCAAACAAAGACCAAACAGAGACCAAACAGCGACCAATCAGAGACCAATCAGAGACCAATCAGAGACCAATCAGAAACCAAACAGAGACCAATCAGAGACCAATCAGAGACCAATCAGGGAGCAATCAGAGACCAATCAGAGACAAATCAGAGACCAATCAGAGACCAATTAGAAACCAAACAGAGACCAAACAGAGACCTATCAAAGACCAATCAGAGACCAAAACAGTCAATTACTTGAATGATAATTTAAGAAAAGAAATGACAACACTTCATTAGCCTTGGCTTCAAATTGAAACATCCTTACAGAATGACCCTGACCTTTTGTCCATTGACCTTGAACAGACCAGTTGTAATCTAGACAGTGTATGGGTCTGTATGTCTCTCCAGACATCATGTTATTGGGACAGAAACAAAACAGTCCCCACCCTCTAATTCATATTTCTGAGGGAAAATAATGCTTGGCTGTTTTTATCATAAAATATAGAAATACATATCACAAATTTCAGTAACTAAGACAAAATATTGGTGACATCTTTTGACAACATTCCAACAAAAGGGTGTGTGTCTCCATTAAAACAAAGTCCCTGAGTTCAATCTTTCATGTTACTTAATCAACCTGAAAACCCTAACAGACTGAAATGGAATCACCCTAGCTTTGATCTTAGGCCAGCCTACATTGCCTGCAGGGGTGCAAGGCTGGTATCTTCGTACAGTCGTTAGTCAGAAGCAGATGGGCTAATTCGGAAGGAAGGTCCAAGAATGGTATCAAAACTGATGTCAAAAGATTGACAGTCTTTGAAATGCTGAAGGTGGATTGGTAACAGGCGGGACTGGGTTTCAGCAGCTACATAATGTAATCATATATCTGGTGGGAGCCATAAGAACCCTCTGTAAGTTGTGTCAAAAGAAAATCTGTTTTACTTTGAAATGAAGATGACAATGAAAACAGGTTGGCCTGGTGTCGAGACATCAAGCTTTACATAATAATGTTTATAAAGGTTATCACAGAATTCTCTGACTTAATCGTTGTCGGAGATACATTTTTTACTTTGAAACCCAACACCAGAATGTGATTATGTTTAGTTCTCATATTGGAGACAGTTAACAATGAATTGACAGGTCTGTGTAATACATGTACTTACACTACCTGACAATTAAAGGGAAACATTTTACGACTCAGTAGTTATGTCATTAACGGAATATACTGATGGTAGGGACAAAGAATGGCTAGGAATTCCCTGTTTTATTGCCTAGGTAAGATAAGTCAAATTACAGAAAGACACTTAAAAAGAAACAATTATAGTCCATTTCAAACAAAAAAAAGTTTGAAACAACAATATTTTGGCAACAACAAAGAAGAAATGGAGCTAACGACCTGAAATAAAGAAGTGTTTTTCATAGTTCCCATAAATTTGTTATAAGTGAAGTTGCCATATAAATTACATTCAATTAGAAAACTGCATTTTTATTTCTTATTCAGAACAAAAACTTTTCAAACAATACACATCTGAAACCAAGGTTCTGAAGTGATACATGTCATTCAAAACAAATATATACATTTTATCTGTATACCGAATTCTACATCTAGGTGAGAAGCTGTCACTAATGAATTAATTTTCAAGGTATCAAATTACAAAAGATAAAATATCAGCTCATTCTTCTCTTTCTTACTCCACACATTTACTAAGACACAACTTTGCCATTGTAGGTTTTGTGGATAATACTATTTTAATTTGGAGAAAAAATTGAGTAATTCAATAAGAGATACCATTAAAGACTGGCGGTAAGACAATCGGTGAAAGGCCAATTTCACAAAACATCATCTTCGCTATAAGCGCTGCCAAATCTTGGAGATACCAGCGATGATCCTAAGAGCAGTTTTCTTTTTTTCCGTAATTTTGGTACAGTGCTACGTACATTCCAAATTTCATCATTAATGCATTTGAAAGTTTTACATTGAAACATTATAAGACAGGAATTTCTTGTTGGTATTTTGACCAATTAGGATCGATCAATGATATAACCCTGATTGGTATTAATTAAGACCAATCAGAATTGAGCTATGAGTAAACCCTTGTTGGTATTTAGACCAATCAGGATCGAGCAATGATATAACCCTGATTGGTATTGAGACCAATCATAATTATTGAGCTATGAGTTAACCCTTATTTAGACCAATCAGGATCAAGCAATGATATAACCCTGATTGGTATTGAGACCAATCATAATTGAGCTATGAGTTAACCCTTATTTAGACCAATCAGGATCAAGCAATGATATAACCCTGGTTGGTATTGAGACCAATCAGAATTGAGCTATGAGTAAACCCTTGTTGGTATTTAGACCAATCAGGATCATCATAGAATTTTGTATTATTCTGTTAACTCTTTCCATACTTTACATTCTTTCCCGATTCCGTACCGTTAGTAGTTATTAGGCTTCACCCCCACCCCACCACCACCACCACAAACAATTTTTGTGTGTTGTTTTTTTCATTAAGGAACACAGTAGATAAGTGTTATTTTCGTACCTTATTGAGAAATATTTCACTAAATTAGATATAGATGTTGCATTCAACACTATAAAGCGTCCTAGACAGTGATATATAAAATTCAAATGTAGCAAGCCGCCGTATTGTCTCAAAAGACTTGAACACACCTTTTAAATGTCACTGAATAAATGTATGTGTTGGGTGCTGTTTTAAACAAATCAACACTTAAATAACATCAGCTTAGCCTGTTGGCAATAGTCGGAAGCTGGGAAGAGAGAGCTTGGAATTATGAAGTCGACAACGGAGAAAGGGAGCACATTTTTATGTCGACTATGGAACAGAAAAAACAGAGTTAAAAGACAGATGAGATTAAGTGATGCTACTTACCTTGGGGTTCCAGGCCACGCCCGTGGTATGGTAGGCCTTTATATAACCTTGAAGATCCTTGAACATAGCATTCCAACTCTTCACCCAGTCAACATGGGTCTGGTCCCTATGGAAACAAGGGGACATAACTGTTAAAATACATTCAAATTAATGCCAAGGTCTGTTAATCATTAATAGGTCAGATAAAGCGAGAGGAATGCAGAATTTTTTATTGCATGACTTTTATTTCTTGGGACAATGTATCATTTGTACAAGCTTGAAGAAGCATTTTGTGACTTAGAGGGTTGGATTGTATGACCTTGACAGGGTTCTCTGTGACCTTGTCAGCATAATTAATTGGCTGTGAAAAATATGTTGTAACCATATTCTTTCACGAAGGACAACAAGGACATCATGTTGAATATCTACCATTACACTGTACTTATAATAACAACATCAATGAAACATCTGGACATTTCTTTTCTTTCCCATTTCTATAATGATCCACATCAACATTTCTAAAATCCCAAACATACATTTAAACACTTGGCTATCAAACCCTCCGATCATCCAACTTAAAATTTTCTCCCTTTTTTTACACATAAAAACCAGGAAATGTGAATGATCTTAACAAATGTAATACATACAATGTGTTCATAATACTTCCTTATGTGTTCTCTTTAACCTGGCCATGTGTTTCGAATCTCTAATGAAATAACTCTCTTGAATAAAAAAGAAAATAACGCTTCCAAGATTTTGTAAGTTGTTTATAGTTATTTCGACGAATCCTTTGTTACGCTTTTAGAAATTTACCTTTATTGAGGTGTAGGGGGGTAATACATTATCAACACAACTTTAAAATGGCAAAAATTATTCGAGATTTCTGTGTAAGAATCGTTATTTTCCGGTTTAATTTTCACATTCGTCAGAGTTAAAATGCTACTTTTGACTTCAGACGTACTCAGGACTCTGGAGGAGATGAATTTTAATGCCGGTCTAGTTACCTATGGAATTACGGAAATAATGCATTGCTAATCAGATCTTCCTGTTGTGACTTTAACGGTTAAGAGTTGTCAGAAATGGACGTATGCCCTCATTACTCCCACAAACCTCAAACTCCCTCTATCATCGACCTTGGGCAGGCCTCGAATTTAACTCTTTATTACTTGCTATTTGCGAGCTGAATTCTGAGATTAGCGAGTAGAAATAATATGCACTTGCTTTTTTCAGTGAGTGCACTCATCGGATACAAAATGTAACTATCATAACAAAATAATAAATAAATGGTGTTCGTGAAAAAATGCAGTTGTTCATCGCAACATTGTAACGTCAAATCTGAAAAAATGTCGGTCGGACTGGTCCTCCTGTGCACATTCACATAAACGTTTGAAACTTACTGGATTAGCCCTAATGTTGCAAGCGTCTGTCAGAGTGGTCTTGTCTTGGCAGAAAATACGCATGTTAGAAAAATTACGTCTTTTTTAAAAGGCAAACTAGTGGCACAAGCGATAGTGATGAAGTGACACCTGGCAAAAATAGTCAAGAATAATGATTCAATCACAAAATACATTTCAATGAAGAAATGAAAAACACGAATTTGTTGTTTAACTGACCAAAAGTTTTGACGCGCATCGCATTATAATGAGGTAAACACGAAGGATTTACGCTGTACGTTCGGTAGCATATGATTGCGCCTATAATTGAGATCGCAACACATTATTCAGGTTAGGTAATAACCTAGATCGGAGGTCGTCATCTGCAGCCAATCTGATTGGCTTGTTTTAATTATCGGAAAGAGATTTCTTCAGAAAATCTATGATTTTTTTTATTTATTTACAATTCAAATGTTCACTATTTGATGTACGTGAACACCAGACATTCTGTAATGGTACGACGAGTTACCTAACCGACAGCGACCCGACTTTGTTCAACAAATCAGCATGCTTTACATGGTACGAAAGATGTTCATAAAAATCAAACAGAAATCAAATGAATAAATAATTACTATCACTTATTAAGTAATGCATGATACCGTTAATAAATTGATTTCAAACGAAAATATGAGGTTAGCTATTACTATGATGTTTATACTACAGTAACATGTACATGTATATTGATATACATCCTTAAATATAAACGAAGGCTTAATAGCAAGTAAAAAATGTATTTTAGCAAGTAGAAATTTTGGACACTTGCTGTTTTTAGCAAGTGACAAAAAATGTTAATTTCGAGGCCTGTTGGGTAAGCTATAGCAATGTCAACCAAGAAATCGTTTGTTTTCAAAACACAAACAACAAGGTAATTAGTCCTAAATATAATTTAATATTGTTACTATAGTTAGTAGTAATGACCGATCCTTGCTCCCCCTAAATCTCCCAAACTCTCCTAAACCTGCAATTATTAAAACTTTCTTAACTTTTTGTTTTTAACCTTGAGGAAGCGTTTTGTGACTTAGAGGGTAGGATTATATGACCTTGACACGGCTGACTCTTTGACCTTGTTAACATAATTAAGTACGTGATATATTAAGATGACATTTGATGAAATTAAAAAAAAAAAAAAAACCTAGAAAATTCTAAATTATCAGACAGAGTTTTATTCCATTTCTGTAGCTATGTATCCAATCTGATTCATGATTCGGACAAAAACTGCTTCCTGACAAATGTAAAATAGATAATCTCAATGTACAATGCTTTCCATGCTAAGCTTTTTACAGTTGTTTTGTTGAAACACGAACCCAGCTGTCATCATCAGCAGTTTTCCTTTCAACTCCAATTCTGAAAGGATCTTGCAACTGTTTGATTCAATTTTAAGGAGAGTGAATAATATATTCTACATAAGCTATCTTTTGTTTTAACTGTAAAAAAGTTAACACTATTTTGTTCTGTGGGAAACAGGTGATAGGTAGTGTACGTGTGTCTCTAGCCTTAACAGGGAGGAAGATACAGGGACATATAGCTATCTTACTGGAGGACCTGGATGATTGGTGGGGGGTGGGGGGTGGGGGGTGGGGGGGGGGGGTTGGGGGTTGTTACAGGGACAGAGCTATTTCCCAGGTAGGGGGATACAGGGACAGAGATATTTCCCTGGTAGGGGATACAGGGACAGAACTATTTCCCTGGTAGGAGATACAGGGACAGAGCTATCTCCATGGTAGGGAGATACAGGGACAGAGCTATTTCTCTGGTAGGGGGATACAGGGACAGAGATATTTCCCTGGTAGGGGATACAGGGACAGAACTATTTCCCTGGTAGGAGATACAGGGACAGAGCTATCTCCATGGTAGGGAGATACAGGGACAGAGCTATTTCTCTGATAGGGGGATACAGGGACAGAGCTATTTCCCTGGTAGGGGGATACAGGGACAGAACTATTTCCCTGGTAGGGGGATACAGGGACAGAGCTATCTCCCTGGTATGGAGATACAGGGACAGAGCTATCTCCCTGGTAGGGGGATACAGGGACAGAACTATTTCCCTGGTAGGGGGATACAGGGACAGAGCTATTTGCCTGGTAGGGGGATACAGGGACAGAGCTATCTCCCTGGTAGGGAGATACAGGGACAGAGCTATTTCCCTGGTAGGGAGATACAGGGACAGAGCTATTTCCCTGGTAGGGAGATACAGGGACAGAGCTATCTCCCTGGTAGGGAGATACAGGGACAGAGCTATCTCCCTGGTAGGAGATACAGGGACAGAACTATCTCCCTGGTAGGAGATACAGGGACAGAGCTATCTCCATGGTAGGGAGATACAGGGACAGAGCTATCTCCCTGGTAGGGGATACAGGGACAGAGCTATCTCCCTGGTAGGGGGATACAGGGACAGAGCTATTTCCCTGGTAGGGAGATACAGGGACAGAGCTATCTCCCTGGTAGGGAGATACAGGGACAGAGCTATCTCCCTGGTAGGAGATACAGGGACAGAGCTATCTCCCTGGTAGGGGATACAGGGACAGAGCTATCTCCCTGGTAGGGGGATACAGGGACAGAGCTATTTCCCTGGTAGGGAGATACAGGGACAGAGCTATCTCCCTGGTAGGGAGATACAGGGACAGAGCTATCTCCCTGGTAGGAGATACAGGGACAGAGTTATTTCCCTGGTAGGGAGATACAGGGACAGAGCTATTTCCCTGGTAGGGGGATACAGGGCAGAGCTAATTCTCTGAAGACTCCCTGTTAGGGGGATACAGGGACAGAGCTAAGGTATCTCTCTGGAGATCCCCAGTAGGGCGATACAGGGCAGGGCTATATCTCTGGGGAGTCCCTGGTAGGGCGATACAGGGCAGGACTATATCTCTGAGGAGTCCCTGTGAGGGGGTTACAGGGCAGGACTATATCTCTGGAGAGTCCCTGTGAGGGTGATACAGGGCAGGACTATATCTCTGAGGAGTCCCTGTGAGGGTGATACAGGGCAGGACTATATCTCTGGAGAGTCCCTGGTAGGGCGATACAGGGCAGGACTATACCTCTGAGGAGTCCCTGTGAGGGCGATACAGGGTTATATTAGGGGATAAGTATCCTGTAGAGGAAAAGGGAATCTCTCGGGGAGATCTGGTACTGGAATGTAAGATCTTAAAATGTATAGGAAGAGCTGTGGGACGATCAGAAAATCACATTGGATAAGTAACTGGAAAGGAATAAAGGGATGGAGGCTCCTCAGGGGATAAAGGTTTTATTGAGGAAAGGAATAAAGGGATGGAGGCTCCTCAGGGGATAGAAGTTTTATTGAGGAAAGGAATAAAGGGATGGAGGCTCCTCAGGGGATAAAGGTTTTATTTAGGACAGGAATAAAGGGATGGAGCTTCCTCAGGGGATAGAGGATCTATGAAGGAAAGGAATAAAGGGATGGAGGCTCCTCAGGGGATAGAAGTTTTATTGAGGAAAGGAATAAAGGGATGGAGGCTCCTCAGGGGATAGAAGTTTTATTGAGGAAAGGAATAAAGGGATGGAGGCTCCTCAGGGGATAGAAGTTTTATTGAGGAAAGGAATAAAGGCATGGGGGCTCCTCAGGGGATAAAGGTTTTATTGAGGACAGGAATAAAGGGATTGAGGCTCCTCAGGGGATAGAGGATCTATAAAGGAAAGGAATAAAGGGATGGAGGCTCCTCAGGGGATAGAAGTTTTATTGAGGACAGAAATAAAGGGATGGAGGCTCCTCAGGGGATAGAGGTTTTATTGAGGACAGAAATAAAGGGATGGAGGCTCCTCAGGGGATAGAAGTTTTATTGAGGAAAGGAATAAAGGGATGGAGGCTCCTCAGGGGATAGAGGTTTTATTGAGGAAAGGAATAAAGGGATGGAGGCTCCTCAGGGGATAGAAGTTTTATTGAGGAAAGGAATAAAGGGATGGAGGCTCCTCGGGGGATAGAAGTTTTATTGAGGAAAGGAATAAAGGGATGGAGGCTCCTCAGGGGATAAAGGTTTTATTGAGGAAAGGAATAAAGGCATGGGGGCTCCTCAGGGGATAGAAGTTTTATTGAGGAAAGGAATAAAGGGATGGAGGCTCCTCAGGGGATAGAAGTTTTATTGAGGAAAGGAATAAAGGGATGGAGGCTCCTCAGGGGATAGAAGTTTCATTGAGGAAAGGAATAAAGGCATGGGGGCTCCTCGGGGGATAGAAGTTTATTGAGGAAAGGAATAAAGGGATGGGTGCTCCTCAGGGGATAGAGGATCTATGAAGGAAAGGAATAAAGGGATGGAGGCTCCGCAGGAGATAGAAGTTTTATTGAGGAAAGGAATAAAGGGATGGAGGCTCCTCAGGGGATAGAAGTTTTATTGAGGAAAGGAATAAAGGGATGGAGGCTCCGCAGGAGATAGAGGTTTTATTGAGGACAGGAATAAAGGGATGGAGACTCCTCAGGGGATAGAGGTTTTATTGAGGACAGGAATAAAGGTATGAAGGCTCCTCAGGGGACAGAGGTTTTATTGAGGACAGGAATAAAGGGATGAAGGCTCCTCAGGGGATAGAGGTTTTATTGAGGACAGGAATAAAGCAATGAAGGCTCCTCAGGGGACAGAGGTTTTATTGAGGACAGGAATAAAGGTATGAAGGCTCCTCAGGGGACAGAGGTTTTATTGAGGACAGGAATAAAGGGACGGAGGCTCCTCAGGGGATAGAGGTTTTATTTAGGAAAGGAATAAAGGGATGGAGGCTCCTCAGGGGATAGAGGTTTTATTGAGGACAGGAATAAAGTGATGGAGGCTCCTCAGGGGACAGAGATTTTATTGAGGACAGGAATAAAGGGATGGAGGCTCCTCAGGGGACAGAGGTTTTATTGAGGACAGGAATAAAGGGATGGAGGTATTCTCTGAAGAGGAAAGAGATCTACCAAACAGCATTTTTTTTAATTATTATATTTATGTCCAAACAAAACATAAATTTCTAAGCAAATAATGATTTCATGAAAAGAAACATTTGACTATATGAAGATTGAATCAATTCAGCAACAGCTGTAGCACTAAGATCACATTGGTAAATAATAAATTTTTCTTTGTTTTCATGGTAAATACTCAAATGTGATTGGTCGAAAAATTCTTTTCATTTTCTATATTTACATTCCTAATGTGGTTTGCTGATATGAACATACCAAGTGAAAACAACAAACATATGACCATGAATACACTATGAAAACCGTATGAAAACATTGTCTCTCGTGCAAATCACCTGATTAATCGGGTCATATTAATACGCCATCGACAGTAAGACAGGAAGAGTAGCTTCCCTTGGATCGATAACGTTGGTACGAGATAAGTGTTAAAAATATTGAGAGAGCATATACATTTTAATTAATAATACCATAATTCAAGAATTAAATAATAAATAAACATCTGAATTAAACAAAAAAGACCGGAAAATTCGGAACGACATTAAAACAATGGCGTGGTGCATATATATAGGCGGGATCTCCCAGCTGTTCTAATAATTTGGCGTATCGTCGTATACATGACAAATTTTTCTTTTTAATAAAATTTCTCGTTTTCTCGATATAGATTTTTTAAATCAAGGTTATGTAAATATATGAATTGAATAGATTTTTTTTAATTTTCATTGCGGCTATGAATACCAGTAGCTAGCTACATATCCTCCGAGGCGCACTACCGCGCGCCACGGGATATGTAGCTAGCTACTGGTATTCATAGCCGCAATGAAAATTTAAAAAATCTATTCAATCCATATATGAAAGAAATTCCGAGAATGGCGCGAAAAATGTGACGTCACAATACGACAATTGACGTTGCGTATTGATTTGAGAAAAAGAATCCCATTTAAAACCAGTCAAATGGTACATAAAACATGTTTTAAATTAGAAAATCATTTTCAAAAATTAATTATAAGCGTTGATGTCAATTATTTTTTAGTTTCATCGGGGTATGAAACAAATTTTGTTTACAAACTTCTGTAAGAATCTGCTACGCGGATTCATACAGTTTGCAAACAAAATTTGTTTCATACCCCTGATGAAACTAAAAAAAAATGACATCAATGCTTAAATGACTAAAGAATTATCTAGATAGCATTAAATTGTCTTCTATCACTTTGTAGCCGCTTCCTAAAGAACTATATTGAATCTACAAGAATGAATGGATTTAATTAAGTAACATATTGTTCCAACACAATTATCAAGTAAACGCCTTCCCACTATCTCTGACCGACTTTAACTCTGAATGATTGAGCGGAGAATCCTAACAATGGGATGTCCAGGACTTAAGTAGAAGAAAATTGTTTTAATTTGTTTCCAGTTGGGGATGATGCTTCCTGCCATCAACAACCAAAGCCAGATGGGATTACATGCTTAATTATTTATGTTTTCAAAGGCATTGTCAAAATACAAATTTGAAAATTAGAAGCATATTGGGAAAATTATGGCAAAATTTCCGGCTTTCCTTCCTCCCCAATGGAGATCTATATAAATTCAGAAAGAATTTGAAAATTTGCAATTGAAACCATATTTTAACAAAAAAGAGTAAGATATGATAATTTTGTATTCTTAATCATTATACCTGGAGAGAGTGCCTAAACTTTGAGAATGCCTCTTAATAAACTAGGAGAGAACCCATCGAGATAATTTTACAAAGAAATCATCACTTTTTTCTGACAAACTGCTGGAATTGAAATCTCCACATAGTTACGATATAGTTTATGATGAGAAGCAGATGTTTTCAGTGTAATGCATATTAAAACCAAGCTGTTTTTTCTGTTTGCTTGGAACTTTTTTAGGTTTAAATTTAATCAATACGCCTGTTTCCGAAGGTATGAAGCTGTTATCAGCTGGTCAGGAAAATCTTTTCTCACCTGGGTAGCAGTTTTCAGAACCATTTTTACATTTCAAAATATTATGAGGTAGAAAAACACGCGGGAAAAGCATATTCACTTTTTCCAGTAAGAGAAAAAATTACATAAATTCTGCAGTTTTGAGTTGTCTATATCATTAAATCCAACAATATTTCTGCCCAACATCATCAAAATGTTTGCTTCTTATGATGATCTCATATCATATTTGCAGATGGGGAAGCATTAAAATGACACTGATCACATGCATTCAGCATTTTGAACAGAATTTCTTAGGTAAGTGTTTATGCTTTTGTAGCCTTGATTTATATTACATATGCACTATACAGTATTATCAACCAACACGACACCTGTTGGACAAGATTTATTACTAGCGAATAATTTTATGAATGGATAAAAGTGGCTGGATTTTTATTGAAAATGTGAATCCTGGGATGTGAAATGTCTTAATGTGGTGTGGATGAAAACTTCATGGACAGACAGTTATATAAATGTTGGTATATCGCGTTGTCAACATTCAACTGTGTTAATCATACTTTAAACATTTCTGCTCGATACAGTATATTTGCCCGGGCCCAACATGTAAACTTTTTGCTTCTTTTCTAGGCTGACATTGATTTAAATCATTTGGAGAAAAAGGAAGAAATATGATAATTTAGGACTCCAGTATTAGATGTATATCAGAAGAGGATTAAACGAATTAAAACATTAATTAATGTAAAATTAAGAAATGTGATAATTTAGGACTTCAGTATTAAATATATGTCAGAAGAGGATTAAACGAATTAAAACATTAATTAATGTAAAATTAAGAAACGTGATAATCTTGGGACTACAGTATTAAATATATGTCAAATGACGATTACACGAATTAAAACATTAATTAATGGAAAATAGTATTTTGTTCAGAACTACCTGTCTCTGCCCCAATTTCATCAATGTTCTTTAACTTTAAATTATCTGTAGGAAAGAATTACAGAATTGAAGGAAGAAATCTTAGTAAAGGAACAAAAATAAGTAAAAGAAACCTGATAAAATTGGCTGACCCAAATTAAATTTGGACTCTTAAAATAAATCTTAGAGGAAGAGAAAAGTATTTTTCATAATTACTTGATGGTCCTTTAAAAACTTAATCAATTTCTCATGGGCTGTTAGTCTACAAGTAATGAGATTATCCTTAGAGAGGCAGTAATGAAACAATAAACTATTCCCTCCCCAGGCTGACAAATATACACCATCCCCTCCCCAGGCTGATAAATATACACCATCCCCTCCCCAGGCTGACAAATACAATAAACCATTCCCTCCCCAGGCTGACAAATACAGTAACCATCCCCTCCCCAGTCGGACAAATACACACCATCCCCTCCCCAGGCTGACAAATATACACCATCCCCTCCCCAGGCTGATAAATATACACCATCCCCTCCCCAGGCTGACAAATACAATAAACCATTCCCTCCCTAGGCTGACAAATACAGTAACCATCCCCTCCCCAGTCGGACAAATATACACCATCCCCTCCCCAGGCTGACAAATACAGTAACCATCTCCTCCCCAGGCTGATAAATATACACCATCCCCTTCCCAGACTGACAAATACAGTAACCATCCCCTCCCCAGGCTGACAAATACAGTAACCATCCCCTCCCCAGGCTGACAAATACAGTAACCATCCCCTCCCCAGTCGGACAAATATACACCATCCCCCTTCCCAGTCGGACAAATACAGTAACCATCCCCTCCCCAGGCTGATAAATACAGTAACCATCCCCTCCCCAGGCTGACAAATACAGTAACCATCCCCTTCCCAGTCGGACAAATATACACCATCCCCCTTCCCAGTCGGACAAATACAGTAACCATCCCCTCCCCAGGCTGATAAATATAGTAACCATCCCCTCCCCAGACTGACAAATACAGTAACCATCCCCTTCCCAGGCTGATAAATACAGTAACCATCCCCTTCCCAGACTGATAAATACAGTAACCATCCCCTTCCCAGACTGACAAATATACACCATCCCCCTTCCCTGACTGACAAATACAGTAACCATCCCCTCCCCAGACTGACAAATACAGTAACCATCCCCTCCCCAGACTGACAAATACAGTAACCATCCCCTCCCCAGGCTGACAGATACAGTAACCATCCCCTCCCCAGGCTGACAAATACAGTAACCATCCCCTCCCCAGTCTGACATATACAGTAACCATCCCCTCCCCAGGCTGACAAATACAGTAACCATCCCCTCCCCAGTCTGACAAATACAGTAACCATCCCCTCCCCAGGCTGACAAATACAGTAACCATCCCCTCCCCAGGCTGACAAATACAGTAACCATCCCCTCCCCAGGCTGACAAATACAGTAACCATCCCCTCCCCAGGCTGACAAATACAGTAACCATCCCCTCCCCAGACTGACAAATATACACCATCCCCCTTCCCAGACTGACAAATACAGTAACCATCCCCTCCCCAGGCTGACAAATACAGTAACCATCCCCTCCCCAGGCTGACAAATACAGTAACCATCCCCTCCCCAGTCTGACAAATATACACCATCCCCCTTCCCAGACTGACAAATACAGTAACCATCCCCTCCCCAGTCTGACAAATATACACCATCCCCCTTCCCAGACTGACAAATACAGTAACCATCCCCTCTCCAGGCTGACAAATACAGTAACCATCCCCTCCCCAGGCTGATAAATATAGTAACCATCCCCTCCCCAGGCTGACAAATACAGTAACCATCCCCTCCCCAGTCTGACAAATATACACCATCCCCCTTCCCAGACTGACAAATACAGTAACCATCCCCTCCCCAGGCTGACAAATACAGTAACCATCCCCTCCCCAGTCGGACAAATATACACCATCCCCCTTCCCAGTCGGACAAATACAGTAACCATCCCCCTTCCCAGACTGACAAACACAGTAACCATCCCCTCCCCAGTCGGACAAATATACACCATCCCCCTTCCCAGACTGACAAATACAGTAACCATCCCCTCCCCAGGCTGACAAATACAGTAACCATCCCCTCCCCAGTCGGACAAATATACACCATCCCCCTTCCCAGTCGGACAAATACAGTAACCATCCCCCTTCCCAGACTGACAAATACAGTAACCATCCCCTCCCCAGTCGGACAAATATACACCATCCCCCTTCCCAGACTGACAAATACAGTAACCATCCCCTCCCCAGGCTGACAAATACAGTAACCATCCCCTCCCCAGTCGGACAAATATACACCATCCCCCTTCCCAGACTGACAAATACAGTAACCATCCCCCTTCCCAGACTGACAAATACAGTAACCATCCCCTCCCCAGGCTGATAAATATAGTAACCATCCCCTCCCCAGGCTGACAAATATACACCATCCCCTTCCCAGACTGACAAATACAGTAACCATCCCCTCCCCAGACTGACAAATACAGTAACCATCCCCTCCCCAGACTGACAAATACAGTAACCATCCCCTCCCCAGTCTGACAAATATACACCATCCCCTCCCCAGGCTGACAAATACAGTAACCATCCCCTCCCCAGGCTGACAAATACAGTAACCATCCCCTTCCCAGTCTGACAAATATAGTAACCATCCCCTCCCCAGTCTGATAAATACAGTAACCATCCCCTCCCTAGGCTGACAAATACAGTAACCATCCCCTCCCCAGGCTGACAAATACAGTAACCATCCCCTCCCCAGTCGGACAAATATACACCATCCCCCTTCCCAGACTGACAAATACAGTAACCATCCCCCTTCCCAGACTGACAAATACAGTAACCATCCCCTCCCCAGGCTGATAAATATAGTAACCATCCCCTCCCCAGGCTGACAAATATACACCATCCCCTTCCCAGACTGACAAATACAGTAACCATCCCCTCCCCAGACTGACAAATACAGTAACCATCCCCTCCCCAGACTGACAAATACAGTAACCATCCCCTCCCCAGTCTGACAAATATACACCATCCCCTCCCCAGGCTGACAAATACAGTAACCATCCCCTCCCCAGGCTGACAAATACAGTAACCATCCCCTTCCCAGTCTGACAAATATAGTAACCATCCCCTCCCCAGGCTGATAAATACAGTAACCATCCCCTCCCCAGTCTGACAAATACAGTAACCATCCCCTTCCCAGGCTGACAAATACAGTAACCATCCCCTCCCCAGTCGGACAAATATACACCATCCCCCTTCCCAGACTGACAAATACAGTAACCATCCCCTCCCCAGTCTGACAGATACAGTAACCATCCCCTCCCCAGGCTGACAAATACAGTAACCATCCCCTCCCTAGGCTGACAAATACAGTAACCATCCCCTCCCCAGGCTGACAAATACAGTAACCATCCCCTCCCCAGGCTGACAAATACAGTAACCATCCCCTCCCCAGTCTGATAAATACAGTAACCATCCCCTCCCCAGTCTGACAAATACAGTAACCATCCCCTCCCCAGGCTGACAGATACAGTAACCATCCCCTCCCCAGGCTGACAAATACAGTAACCATCCCCTCCCCAGTCTGACATATACAGTAACCATCCCCTCCCCAGGCTGACAAATACAGTAACCATCCCCTCCCCAGTCTGACAAATACAGTAACGATCCCCTCCCCAGGCTGACAAATACAGTAACCATCCCCTCCCCAGGCTGACAAATACAGTAACCATCCCCTCCCCAGGCTGACAAATACAGTAACCATCCCCTCCCCAGGCTGACAAATACAGTAACCATCCCCTCCCCAGACTGACAAATATACACCATCCCCCTTCCCAGACTGACAAATACAGTAACCATCCCCTCCCCAGGCTGACAAATACAGTAACCATCCCCTCCCCAGGCTGACAAATACAGTAACCATCCCCTCCCCAGTCTGACAAATATACACCATCCCCCTTCCCAGACTGACAAATACAGTAACCATCCCCTCCCCAGTCTGACAAATATACACCATCCCCCTTCCCAGACTGACAAATACAGTAACCATCCCCTCTCCAGGCTGACAAATACAGTAACCATCCCCTCCCCAGGCTGATAAATATAGTAACCATCCCCTCCCCAGGCTGACAAATACAGTAACCATCCCCTCCCCAGTCTGACAAATATACACCATCCCCCTTCCCAGACTGACAAATACAGTAACCATCCCCTCCCCAGGCTGACAAATACAGTAACCATCCCCTCCCCAGTCGGACAAATATACACCATCCCCCTTCCCAGTCGGACAAATACAGTAACCATCCCCCTTCCCAGACTGACAAATACAGTAACCATCCCCTCCCCAGTCGGACAAATATACACCATCCCCCTTCCCAGACTGACAAATACAGTAACCATCCCCTCCCCAGGCTGACAAATACAGTAACCATCCCCTCCCCAGTCGGACAAATATACACCATCCCCCTTCCCAGTCGGACAAATACAGTAACCATCCCCCTTCCCAGACTGACAAATACAGTAACCATCCCCTCCCCAGTCGGACAAATATACACCATCCCCCTTCCCAGACTGACAAATACAGTAACCATCCCCTCCCCAGGCTGACAAATACAGTAACCATCCCCTCCCCAGTCGGACAAATATACACCATCCCCCTTCCCAGACTGACAAATACAGTAACCATCCCCCTTCCCAGACTGACAAATACAGTAACCATCCCCTCCCCAGGCTGATAAATATAGTAACCATCCCCTCCCCAGGCTGACAAATATACACCATCCCCTTCCCAGACTGACAAATACAGTAACCATCCCCTCCCCAGACTGACAAATACAGTAACCATCCCCTCCCCAGACTGACAAATACAGTAACCATCCCCTCCCCAGTCTGACAAATATACACCATCCCCTCCCCAGGCTGACAAATACAGTAACCATCCCCTCCCCAGGCTGACAAATACAGTAACCATCCCCTTCCCAGTCTGACAAATATAGTAACCATCCCCTCCCCAGTCTGATAAATACAGTAACCATCCCCTCCCTAGGCTGACAAATACAGTAACCATCCCCTCCCCAGGCTGACAAATACAGTAACCATCCCCTCCCCAGTCGGACAAATATACACCATCCCCCTTCCCAGACTGACAAATACAGTAACCATCCCCCTTCCCAGACTGACAAATACAGTAACCATCCCCTCCCCAGGCTGATAAATATAGTAACCATCCCCTCCCCAGGCTGACAAATATACACCATCCCCTTCCCAGACTGACAAATACAGTAACCATCCCCTCCCCAGACTGACAAATACAGTAACCATCCCCTCCCCAGTCTGACAAATATACACCATCCCCTCCCCAGGCTGACAAATACAGTAACCATCCCCTCCCCAGGCTGACAAATACAGTAACCATCCCCTTCCCAGTCTGACAAATATAGTAACCATCCCCTCCCCAGGCTGATAAATACAGTAACCATCCCCTCCCCAGTCTGACAAATACAGTAACCATCCCCTTCCCAGGCTGACAAATACAGTAACCATCCCCTCCCCAGTCGGACAAATATACACCATCCCCCTTCCCAGACTGACAAATACAGTAACCATCCCCTCCCCAGTCTGACAGATACAGTAACCATCCCCTCCCCAGGCTGACAAATACAGTAACCATCCCCTCCCTAGGCTGACAAATACAGTAACCATCCCCTCCCCAGGCTGACAAATACAGTAACCATCCCCTCCCCAGGCTGACAAATACAGTAACCATCCCCTCCCCAGTCTGATAAATACAGTAACCATCCCCTCCCCAGTCTGACAAATACAGTAACCATCCCCTCCCCAGTCTGATAAATACAGTAACCATCCCCTCCCCAGTCTGACAAATACAGTAACCATCCCCTCCCCAGGCTGACAGATACAGTAACCATCCCCTCCCCAGGCTGACAGATACAGTAACCATCCCCTCCCCAGTCTGATAAATACAGTAACCATCCCCTCCCCAGTCTGATAAATACAGTAACCATCCCCTCCCCAGTCTGACAAATACAGTAACCATCCCCTCCCCAGACTGACAAATATAGTAACCATCCCCTCCCCAGTCTGATAAATATAGTAACCATCCCCTCCCCAGACTGACAAATACAGTAACCATCCCCTCCCCAGTCTGATAAATACAGTAACCATCCCCTCCCCAGTCTGACAAATATACACCATCCCCCTTCCCTGACTGACAAATACAGTAACCATCCCCTCCCCAGGCTGATAAATATAGTAACCATCCCCTCCCAAGACTGACAAATACAGTAACCATATATCCCCTCCCCAGGCTGTCAGATACAGTAACCATCCCCTCCCCAGGCTGATAAATATAGTAACCATCCCCTCCCCAGTCTGATAAATATAGTTACCATCCCCTCCCCATGCAGTCTGATAAATATAGTAACCATCCCCTCCCCAGTCTGATAAATACAGTAACCATCCCCACCCCAGGCTGATAAATATAGTAACCATCCCCTCCCCAGGCTGACAAATACACATGATGCTAGTTTACTGTAAAATCTTATAATGCATTATTTCTTAAAAAAAAAAAAAAAAACAATAAAAGAAATGAAATATTCCTTTCAAAACACAATAAATTTACTTTTAAATGTGTAGTTGAAAATGATTGATAGAGAAATAAGTTAGAATTTTCTTTCATGTTATTTTCATTAGAATAGCACTCTCTTTACACCTATACCATAACTTCACACTGACAATGGTCGATGTTGACTATTAAACAGCCTCGTATCCGTAGCGACGGTTCCCCATGACAACATCAGACTAACTTTGAGTTTCTAAACAAAAATGCTGTTGAAAATACAAAATTCCAAGCCAGAAATATTGGCACTTACAAAACATGTATAATGGTTATCTGGAATTAAAGTACATGTGACTTTGAAAACTGAATGCCACTGAGAATGGTGTTTCCCACATTTGAACCTTGGCCCCAAATTATTTTTTCTGCATTATTTCTCAAAGTACAGATGACCTACAAATAACCTTTGACCTCAGTAATGATTGGTCAATGTCATGGCAAGCTGTCTGGCTCACTGAGGTAGAATGATCATTTGTTGGATCGTAGGATGAAATTAGGATGAAATATGTCCTACTCATTTTTGCATATGTAATTTTTTTTTTTTTAAGTTTAGCACATCTATTTTTGTATATGAGATGATTTTTTTAAGTTTAGCTAGTTATTTCTAAACATATGATAATATACATGTGTACAAGTTTTTTTTTTTGTGGGCTGCAATTTTTAAGTCAGAGTGCTGGCCACATTATCTCAGGTGAAGATCTGAGGTGCTTGGTTCGACACTCCCTACCCGTGTCAGTTTGTTTTTCGCGGGAAGCTGAGAAACGGGCCGGTCTATGTTGTCATGGTTGTGTCCTTGGGCAAGACACTTCACCCTAACTGCTCTGGATGGCATGCGATGGGCTTCCTGTATGTTGCCCAGTGAGGTAGTCACCAACTACTACAAGGAGACCCTGCCTCAAAATGACAATGGCTGTTAATGGAGCGATAAACCCAGCAAAGAAACAAAACAGTGTACAAGTTTAGAACAGGCTGAGAAAGCTCAGCCTACATCACGCAGGGGTGAGTGATTTTATAATTCATAGATAGCGTATTGTAGCTGGCACTACGTGTACCTCCACCCTCTTTACTTTTTGTCAATAAATCAGACAATATCTATAGTATCATCAAACTTCTATTAATACAAGAGATCCGAGAGCAATATTGGTGACCACAATCTGTCAGAGGCACTGTGGTCTAGTGGTCGGACGCACCTTGGCTATGATCGACGGGTCACTGGTTCGAGTCCCAGCATGGGCACTGTGTTGTATCCTTGAACAAGATACTTTACTCGGTTCTGTTTCAGTCGACTGGGCTGTAAATGAGTACATGGTAGGGCAGTGCAAAAAATGTCATATTTAAGCTGTTTGTGCCAAAATGGCAGCTCCGGCTGTATGTTTCACAGGAAGATGAGAAAGACATCGGCTGGTTGCTAAAGGTCCAATACCCACAGATAATAATTCATTAACCACTTTAAGATGGCTATATTGGTGTGATATAATGGTAAATGAAAAAGAGGCCGATGGGGCCTGTACCGCTCACCTGATTGGATTTGACCAAATGTCAAAATAGTGGTCATGTTCAATTCCTTTTGTTGTCAACCTCAAACAATGCTATATATGGTTACAGTGTGGTAATCCCAACTGCTTTAAAGAAATAATGAAGTCCAGACTCGCTAAGTTTACAACATGCATTAATAACTTTATGACTAGTAGCAATTTTATTATCTCTATTTCCCCTATTGATCAAAATCCAATAAGAACTTTTTGACTAGTAGCGATTTGAAGCAAATGTTGACGGACGGACAGACGACGGAAGCCGCGCCATGACATAATCCCAACTGACCTTCGTTCGAGGTGAGCTAAAAACTTAAAAGTTATCATCAATTATTATCTTCATTATAGTTCAAAGTCTGATGAAAAACTTTTCCTTTTCCTTTTCTTTAAATCTCTCTTAATGATCATGTTGTATTTACAAAATGTGAGAAATTTTAATGACAATGATGGTGGGTTAAAAAGTATTTTCCCCGAAAAGCTTTAAAAAAAAGTTATTGACTTTTATTACTGTTGCACCATTAATCTGGAGACTTTCGTTTGTGTGAAATGTTAATGAAACCCATATTTACTACTACACTCAGAGGTTGAAGAATAGGCTATTTTCTGAATCAAAACTGTCTTGGTATTTTTAGAGAAGTTTTATTTGTACAAGCCGGAATAAACAACTGACACAGGAAAGGCTTAGCAATGGCAATCCATCATTTCCTGATTGGACAGTTTCTTATCTTTCAAATAATAAGATTTTTTTTTTCTTTTTGGAACACAAAAATTTCAAATTACAAGGCCACTCGAGTTTATGACTTGAAGGCCTTTCACTCTGTCAGTTGGAAGCTTGCTTTGTTAACATATGATTACAATACAGAGGTGAAGTATTTCCTTATGTCAAGCCTCTAAGGCACACTGACCATAAACACTTCAAAATCACTTAGATGTTTGGAGAACTGACATGTATTTGTAATATTGTAATTTGGAGGTGGAACCTTTTAACATGTTGCCAGTTGAAGTTTTAGCTGGGGTCTCAGTAAGCTTGCTGTCAGGTCTCTTCAGATACAAACACTTTTTCTCTCCTTGTCATTTTGACAGATTTAAGTATTTTTTTAGTGAGAAAATTTGAAGCAAGATTTTTGCAAATTCATTTTGGCAGATTCAAGGTTTTTCTTGTGTTTGGAAACCTAAACCCTGTTTCTACAGACATGTTGAATTTACTGTTTGACATAAGTTTCGTAATTTCTCTCTTTTGTGATGTGGAGTTATTTCACCAGCGGTCTGACATAAAAATAAACAGCAATGACTTTGGTAACGGTGTGAATTATCTGCCCCTGCTATAAAGAACATGCTGCTGAGAGTTGGGCACATCAAGTCACAGTTAAACTGATGTTCACGAGCACTGGGTTCATCTCGTGTATAGTTTCATATATATTAAACGCACCAAAACAACAGCGCAAGTAATGTGATATTTGACTCAGAGATCCAAAACTTCTTAAAGTGGTCTCTTATGTGAGAAGTCTTTTAATATATTCAGTTTTCAAAGAAAATCACTCAAAATAGTTCATTGTGTCGGGATATAAACTTGACTGGTAACAAGTCAAAGGTCAGGGATAGATCTGATACTGGTCAAAGGTCAGAGATAAACTTAGTACTGGTCACAAGTCAAATAGGTCACAGGTCGGGGACAAACTTGGTATTGGTCATAGGTCATTGGTCACAGGTCAGGGACAAACTTGGTAATGGTCAAAAGTCGTAGGTCACAGGTCAGGGACAAACTTGGTACTGGTCAAAAGTTATAGGTCACAGGTCAGGGACAAACTTGGTACTGGTCAAAAGTTATAGGTCACAGGTCAGGGAAAAACTTGGTAATGGTCATAGGTCATTGGTCACAGGTCAGGGACAAACTTGGTAATGGTCAAAAGTCGTAGGTCACAGGTCAGGGACAAACTTGGTACTGGTCAAAAGTTATAGGTCACAGGTCAGGGACAAACTTGGTACTGGTCAAAAGTTATAGGTCACAGGTCAGAGACAAACTTGGTACTGGTCATAGGTCATAGGTCATTGGTCACAGGTCAGGGACAAACTTGGTAATGGTCATAGGTCAGAGGTCACAGGTCAGGGACAAACTTGGTAATGGTCAAAAGTTATAGGTCACAGGTCAGGGACAAACTTGGTACTGGTCATAGGTGATAGCTTAAAGGTCAGGGATAAACTTTGTTCTCGTGATCACTACAGGTCAAAGTTCAAGCTCTTCTGTACTTACTTTTCTTTGAATTCTTTGAGGATACGATTTGAGTAGAACATGCCAGCATCAATGAAATCCTTGAGGTATGGGCCAGGAGTCGGGGCCTAAAATAAAATACCACAATCCTGAAACTATACCATTAAAACACATTCTATCAATCTATATAATATCCTTGATGTACGGACCATTTCATCCCTCAATAAAACTTTAGTATAACACAGAGTACAAGTTTATGGAGATACTTATTCATTTGGAAACTTACATAATTATATTGTTACTAAAAATATGTGTTTACTGATGAAATAGGCACGGGACAGTAGAATCAGTAGGGGGATTATATATATATTACTTGTAGTATTGACAGTATGGTCAGAAAGTACTTACGACCGAGACCCAGCCGAAACCTGGAATGGATTCACTAATCGTGGACAGATGGTTGAAAAATGGGCTCTGTCTTTTACTCTCACGAAACTCCTGTAACAGCCAAAACCATCACATGATCATCTTTGTCGCATGATTGATTGCAGAAACCATTCACAGCAATTTGTTATAATGATATCTATACCGATACTACAGTGCTAATGTTACAATGTTTTCCTAAGATGCGACTTAAGATCAAATTTCTTGACTGTTGACTTGAAGTAAAAGTGTTGTTTAGAAGAAAACATTAACAGCAATTTAAGTAAGTGTTTTTTACAATAAAACATTCACAGCAATTTAAGTGAAAGCGTTGTTTACAAGAAAACATCCACAGCAATTTAAGTGAAATTGTTGTTTACAAGAAAACATTCACAGCAATTTAAGTGAAAGTGTTGTTTACACGAAACTGTTCACAGTAATTTAAGTTAAAGTGTTGTTTACAAGAAAACATCCACAGCAATTTAAGTGAAAGTGTTGTTTACACGAAACTGTTAACAGCAATTTAAGTGAAATTGTTGTTTACAAGAAAACATTCACAGCAATTCAAGTGAAAGTGTTGTTTACAATAAACCATTCACAGTAATTTAAGTTAAAGTGTTGTTTACAAGAAAGCATTCACAGCAATCTAAGTGAAATTGTTGTTTACAAGAAAACATTAAAAGCAATTTAAGTGAAATTGTTGTTTACAAGAAACTGTTCATAGCAATTTAAGTAAAAGTGTTTTTTACAATAAACCATTCACAGTAATTTAAGTAAAAGTGTTGTTTACAATAAACCATTCACAGTAATTTAAGTTAAAGTGTTGTTTACAAGAAACCAATCATGGCCACTTGTATTTATAAAATAAAACAACAGGTTTTAAGAAACTGTTAATTGCAATGCAAAAAATCCACAAGGAGTTATTTCCCTTCCAACATAAACAGTTCAGGTAAAAATACCATTGTAAATGAGATTTAGTTTTAACTCTAATACTGAACTAGAACTGTCGCCAGGATGGCTGACTAATACCCCCGCAATCTGCACGAGTCAATGGTGAATTGGAACTGTTAATTAGAAGCTAACTAAGATAACCCAGTAAAATAGTGACCAGTTGCCATAGCAACCATAATTTTGAAAAAAAAAAGAAAGTGGCATGCACATCTACACATGGTCCTCTATATTTGTGTGAAGTTTCATTGAAATCGGCCCTTCGGTTTAGGAGGAGTTGTCCGGACAAACTTAAAGTTATGGTTCTTATCGGAAAAACCTGTTTATAGTGACCAGTTGCCATAGCAACCATAATTTTGAGAAAAATAAAGTGGCATGCACATCTACACATGGTCCTCTATATTTGTGCGAAGTTTCATTGAAATCGGCCCTTCGGTTTAGGAGGAGTTGTCCGGACAAACTTAAAGTTATGGTTCTTATCGGAAAAACCTGTTTATAGTGACCAGTTGCCATAGCAACCATAATTTTGAGAAAAATAAAGTGGCATGCACATCTACACATGGTCCTCTATATTTGTGCGAAGTTTCATTGAAATCGGCCCTTTGGTTTAGGAGGAGTTGTCCGGACAAACTTAAAGTTATGGTTCTTATCGGAAAACCTGTTTATAGTGACCAGTTGCCATAGCAACCATAATTTTGAGAAAAGTAAAGTTGCATGCACATCTACACATGATCATTAATATTTGTGTGAAGTTTCATCGGAATTGGCCCATCTGTTTAGAAGTAGTTGTCCGGACAAAATGCGTCTACAGACAGACGGACAGACAACCTGATTCCAGTATACCCCCCTAACTTCGTTGCGGGGGTAATACCCCCCTAACTTCGTTGCGGGGGTATAATAAACAAATTTTAAGCGGAAGGTAGTTATACATCAACTCTAGACCCCTGTGTTGAAATGTTTGCAGCTAGAATCTCTTCAATGTAACTTAAAATTGAAGCTATCTGTAGCTAACACGACCTAAATCTATCAAGCACACAAACTCTATTAATATTATTTTGTTACCGCACTATTAAAAGGATTAAAAACATCACACTTCAGAGCATACCTTCATGAAACAATTATTTTATCTACGTTTTATTTTTAAAACAGCAGCATTATAAGCTTCTCGGAAAACTTTCATTACTGAACAAATTTTAATATCCATCAAATGTGCTATTCCACGATGTATTTCGGAGTATAATGTCGTAATAATCTAAAACTTTTAATTGTTTTCTAATCGGACTCATACCAAAAGGAAACACATACTGTAAACAAAGCAATGTGTATCAACATATGGAACTCTTTTGGATCAAGGATCAGTTACGTACAGCAGGAGATATTTCAAATGATTCTCAACACGAAATTTCTTACATTTCAAACGATAATTTGTTACATTTTTTTAATCTATAAAGATGATGCAATTCAACAAACACTATTTTTGTATTTTTTTTTTTTTTTTTTTATCTTTTGATGCATTTTTTTCTTTTGTATTTTTTTTGTTTTGATTTTTTGTTGTATTTTATTTTGCTTTGTATTTGTTTTGATTTTTTGTTGAATTTTTTTTCTTCCGTATTTTGTTTTGATTTTTTGTTGTATATTTTTTGTTTTTTCTTTTGTATTTTTTTTCTTTTGTGTTTTGTTTTGTTTTGATTTTTTGTTGCAATTTATTCTTTTGTAATGATTTTTCTTGAATTTTTTTTCTTTTGTATTTTTTTGGGGGTTTTGGTTTTTGTTTTTGTTTTTTGTTTTTTGTATTTTGTTTAGTTTTTTAGTTTTTCGTCTATAGAAACACAACAAAACCAAATGATTGTTTTTTTTCGTCTATAGAAACACAACAAAACCAAATGATTGTTTTAAGGTGTTTAACGACCTCACAACAGCCAGGGTCATAGGAGGACATAAGCAACAAAACCAAATATATAGTAAGAAATTTAAATGACTTAGATGTAAGTTATATAATTTCTAAAAATATTATTTGTAGCTGTACAGGTAGATTATCTACTGTAAGAGTAATCTGTCTAGCCAATGTAAACAACTTTTGTCCAGAGCTACGTGTTAATGCTATACATGTGCTTACCTAATTCAATATTTTCATTTATTCATTTATTTCATTTTTATTTAACAGTATAATATTACATATCATCTGATTTTCCTCAATTCTCATCAGATAAAATATACAGTTACATGGAAGTTAATATTTTGAGATATTGACCTGGTGTTTCTATTTTTAGAAATACTAAGTAAACTTTACATTTATGACATCATAATCATTGTGATGTCATAATGCCCATTTTAATAACTATAATAGCTGGCTGTCTATAGATGAGGCCGAGATCAACACTGACACCGGGGGAATAACATTACCTCCCCTTGACTTCATCCCAGCGGTCAAGCTAAAAAATCTAAAATAAAGAACCTTCTTGAAATTTTACAACGATTTCCTACAGATAATTTTATGTGAAGGAAATTCCTTTGTTCTAAATTTATTTAAGCATTGATGTCAATTTTTTTTAGTTTCATCGGGGTATGAAACAAATTTTGTTTGCAAACTTCTGTAAGAATCCGCTACGCGGAAAAAATAATTGACATTAACGCTTATAATTAATTTTTGAAAATGATTTTCTAATTTAAAACATGTTTTATGTACAATTTTACTGGTTTTAAATGGGATTCTTTTTCTCAAATCAATACGCAACGTCAATTGTCGTATTCTGACGTCACATTTTTCGCGCCATTCTCGGAATTTCTTTCATAGAAGAATGAAAAGAATTTTTCGACCAATCAAATTTGGGTATTTACCATGAAAACAAAGAAAAATTAATTATATTGATGTGAATATAGAAACAGTAATGCCTGTGTCCACTATGATTCAAGTGTCCAATGTTTTGTAATATTTTTATGATGCATTTTAATTTCTAATCTATTTGTTTTAGTTTTTTTCAGCCATTTCAACTCACCATAATTTCCTGTATGCCTTGTGATGTAGGCTGTAAAAGTTTGGCCAGTAGACTCTGAAAAGACAGCAAATAGATATATCACACATCAGATGAAACAAAGAACTAATGTGGTATACATGTAATTAGACTTCTTATCACAAGGACTAAGGCAATCCTCTTTAAAGTAGAATTTCCAGAGACCCAGAGAATTAACACACAAGTCTAGATGGTATTCCTTGAATGATGAGCACATGTTATGTTGTCTACTACTATGTGGTCAAACACAAGGTCGGTTAAAGGCATACCCCCCCCCCCCCCCCCCCCCCCGGGAAAAATTTTAGCAGGTAAATGCAAAATCCTGCATTCTAGTGTATTTCACAATAGATTCATACAATTTTAGGGGGCACCCCCCCCACCCTTACATCCGCCAGTTGTCAAACAATATGCCATGTTTAAGGTAGCACTTTGAAATTGCAAAAATTACATCCTACTTAAGTCGCAGGCGAGATAAAAACTGCAAAATAAATGTTAACCACACAGAGACTTATACCTACACAAGTACAGTCAAACCTGTTATAAAGGACACCTCTGTATAAAGGACACTTGTCTATAAAGGACAGACTCGTCAGACCCACTCCTTCCAATTTACTATATAATTAACCTCTGTATAAAGGACACTTGTCTATAAAGGACAGACTCATCAGACCCACTCCTTCCAATTTACTATATAATTAACCTCTGTATAAAGGACACTTGTCTATAAAGGACAGACTCGTCAGACCCACTCTTTCCAATTTACTATATAATTAACCTCTGTATAAAGGACACTTGTCTATAAAGGACAGACTCATCAGACCCACTCCTTCCAATTTACTATATAATTAACCTCTGTATAAAGGACACTTGTCTATAAAGGACAGACTCATCAGACCCACTCCTTCCAATTTACTATATAATTAACCTCTGTATAAAGGACACTTGTCTATAAAGGACAGACTCGTCAGACCCACTCCTTCCAATTTACTACAGAGGAGCCCACTTATTTGCATATCGGTTATTTGAATATCCCGCTTATTTGCATAAAATTCTCAGGTCCCGATTTTTTTCTTCTTTATCTTTGTATTTAAATCCCGTGTATTTGCATCGACTAAAACACCGACTCCCGCTTATATGCATATAAAAATTCCAAAAAATCGAAAAATTTTAATTGATTTTAGGGTATTTTTGTGATTTTCCCGTAATAAAAGTTTTATGAAAAGTGTTTTTAACTTGCATATTGATTCGACACGATGTACAACGTTATCTAATCATTGGTTCCCACTTCGTCAAAACAGGTTATGTTCAATGCATCGATATCGACATTTAGTTATTATCCAGACCATATCAGTAGCATTGTGAAGAAGAATTACTGAATAAAATATTGATATGTCTCATCTTTTGATGAGATTTGTTTATTTATTATAGC